>NW_027648703.1:0-46257 GCF_051294905.1 Botryllus schlosseri | reverse complement strand
AAAATTGCTAATAAACCAATGATGATGATGATGATGATCTACTCAAGACACACACAAAATTCGACATACAGGGCACAATGCAAACATATTTATCTCCCTCTCATTCCAGGAAAGCAAGTGATGGAGAACCAGGCAATGCAAAATCATGGCTTACAACAACTTCAGAGCTATCTGAAGACTTGATCTGGAAAGACTGTGAAGGTTATCCGTCGTTTTCTCAAATAATTTGTAACCTGAGTTGAGAGATTTGACATACGACTGTGCATTCTGCTGCTGTGCGGTAGAATCAAATATATTTTGAATTGAAAAATATAGCTAATTTTTGACGGCCAATTTTGAACAACCAATCAATTCAACTAACATGAATCATTCAAGTAAAATTTCAATTTGTTAGGAAAAAGTTGCTTAGGCTTTTAACCAGTTGAGAAATGATCTTGATGCCCAGACTTGTTCAAGTGTCATTCATTCATAATTGCAAATATCTCATTTTCCCCATAACCGTGATCAAAACTCTCTTGAAACACTACTTCCGACTTGACAAAATCTAAAATGTAATTAAGTAGGTATGTATTCTTCCCTGATAGATAGTAGCCCATTTATTTGGCCGTAAAAGCTGTTAAACAGAAATATTCTCGCAACATAGCTACCGGTACTTAGTAGGTTGAACAATGAACATGCATACCAAGCTACTTTGGCCTGTCGATCAGTGTTGGAATGACTCGAATCAACCTTTTCACATGACTTGACTCGAGTAACTGTGCAAAAATGACTTGACTTGACTCGGCGTTTCAGAAATGGTGATTGACTCGTGACACTAACGGAAATTTTTGAGTCAAATTTCGAGTCACTAACTAATTGGACAGCCTGACAGACATGCAAGTTATTGAATCATCAAATCAGTGCTGACTAAGACTCTGTAATTGAACAATACACGGGCAAAATTTGTACAATGTACATGTTCTCGTCACTGGGTGTGACCTGTGAGGCAAACATAGTCATCATAGCCATTTAACGATTGTGAAGCCTGGTTTCAGCGCAACCCCATTGATTTGTCACAAATAAATTGACTTCAAACGAAGTGATTAGAGCTTACATCAGTGGTTCAAACTTTTTGACCTAGAGGCACCCTCTGCAAGGTAAAAATAGGCCATCAGCCCACGTCATATCACTGTCCGGCCACAGATTCTGATGGTGATCACCTCAATATCACGTCCTGGTTGCTGGTAATGATCTATTTTAGTCACCACCATCTGCTGAACAGTAATATGACAAAGGTTAATAATATTATTTAGTCACCAGGTTCCCAACTGCTACTCAGAAGTTTAATGTCCTTAATTTTTGTTGCGCGTCTATGGCAACTTCATTTTCCTGTGATCCCCATGTGCAGTCCAATTGACACTCTAGTTGAGAACCACTGGCTTACTTTGCCGTAGATTGGTAATCTAAATAAATAGCAACTCAATCTGTACTGCTATCATCGCTACCTTGCAAATGCAATGGCTTGAACAAATTGGTATAATCAGTGGGCTTTATACTTTTATTATGCCTAGTACTTTCAAAGGTCGACTTGTCTTGACCCGAGTCAAAATGTGCAATGACTCGACGTGAATGACTCTATGGTAGTGAGTCTAGTGGCTTGTTCCCAACAATTCTACCGATGAAAAAGTTTGCCCAAACCGGATATAGGCTACTTGCACACTCTTCACTCATATGAACCTTATTACCGCAAACTTAACTAATAAATGCAATTTTATCTATAACCCACAGTCGGTTTGAAATATATGTATGAAGTAGAATTTAATCGACAGGCTACAAGATAATGTAATGGTGGAGCACCTGGCTTCTTGAATGGAAGGTCATGGGTTCAATCCCTGGCCGAGTCAGACCAAAGACCTGATTATTGACACTGGTATCCATGACTTACCAGCTTGGCTCTCACCATTAACGGGATAGCATGGAGGAGTGGTGAAAGACTTGAAAAGCCCTACAAGGCCATATCTGCATCTGCCTTGTCCAGCGCATATGCACATCATGTAGCCTACCGTAGTCATGGTATTCATATGCACAGATCGTATGTATGGATGTCATGAGTTGGTGTATATGCCGCCAAAACATGAAGAACAAAAATATACAACCTCCTATTCCTAGTAGGATTTAAGTAGCCTACATTATAACAGCTATGAAGAAGTGGGTGAAAGTATTCAAAGACAAACTGTGAAAACCATCCCGATTGAGTGGGCAACACGAAAAAATGAAGTTGAGTCATGTTTTATTTCTATCATTGAATATGTCGCATCAACAATTTAGATATTGGAAATATGACTGAAGATGATCAAGACTCCATATCCCTATCTTCATCAACCCTCGGTGCTGTGACGTCGACCAAACTGCTTCACGAGTCGAAGAAGATTTGTCCCCACTCGTCCGACGAATCTATTGCAAGCTTCATACCAAACTATGGATTTGATAGGACGAGTAAATCTGATGGGGAACGTTCGTCCAAGGTCGATAAAGAGGTTGACGAGAGATGGGGATGCCTGAAGCGAGTACTCTCTGATGACTGCTCCGGTACGTAGATCAGATTTGTACAAATTACTGGATTTTCAAAATCTGCATCTAGAACTAGAACTGGTCAATTTTCAATGTGTGCAACTATAACTAGTGGATCGTCAACATGCAATACTAGAACTACTCGCTTATCAAACTTCAAAATTGTTTAAAAAGTTGAAACTTTTTTGCAATCTGCATTGCGTTTGTATCGTAGATTTCGTGCTGTCGGTGAACTTATTATTTGACATTTTACAGCTCGTAGCCTGGTGTTTGGTCAATGTGCCTCAATATCCTAACTGAAGTAAGACTGCCTGGGCATTGCATGGTTCTTATATCAAGAAGCGTATGATGAAAAATTGTGATGTAGATAGCATTTTCAAAATGAAGCAACACGGTGTGTCACCAGCAGTGTACGCACAACCTCAGTGTTGTCACTCAAAAAGGCAACAACTGCTGCTGTTGAATGTTCTTTCTCCGTCTTGGCAAGCTACTTAGTAAGGACAGACACTTTCTGCCCGAGAACGTAGGAAAGTATCTTTCATTGTACTACAACAAATTTTAATTATTTCTACCATAATTCGTGGAACTGGAATTCTTCATAGGGCCAGATTTCGTAGAAATACTCGTTTTTTCATGTAAAAGTTTGTTAGTATTCAAGCCAAAAAAAGTGCTTTCAGGCCAAAATACTTCGTAAGGACAGACAGTTCCAACCAGAAATCAAGATAAGTAGTACAATTTTCACATTATGTGCGAAAACACCTAATTTGCATACGTGAGGTCAAAATTTGGTCAAATTTCAGTTTTTATAGGTAAAAAAATGTCAAAATTTAGATTTTTTAGGTCAAAATCTTCCGTTTTTTGGGTAAAAAAATCGCCCTACTCATAATAAGAATTTCTGAATTGCAAATATGAATTACGAAATATTAGAGAAAGAATTGGCATTTCAAAAGGATGGGTTTCTAGTTTCAAATTGGAAGGGGTTTTGACCCCTAAAACCCACCCCTGGTTGCGCACCTTTTGATATTGATGACTCTGAGCTGGAAATTGCTGCAAGAACATCGCCCAACACAACACCGGTGCCGTAAACCGGGGTAGCTTTGAACACTAAGCTGTAAAACACTGGGATGGTTGTTGATGGAAAAGGTTGCTGCTGGATGTTCAGTTCTTTTTCATGAGGCAACAGCATCACAAGTAGTCTCAATAAAAGGTGGATTCATTTCACTACCAGATAAACCTGATCCAACATTGATAAATTAATGGCTGGGGTCGATTTCATCAAAATTGATGGTTATTGAAATTCTTACAAACAAACATAGATAGCATGGTAGTCATAGATTTAAAACTTGGCATCAAAACTTGGCATCAGATGCCTCCAAGTAGTCTTAATCCATGGCAAAAATCTCAGTGGGCTCACCCTGAGATCAATATCAGAAGATTTGATGTCCAAAGTTACCCCGTCAAATTTTATCAGAACGGGGTAGGGGTAACTTTGGACAGTGGGAAACGTGATATTTAGAGCTCGGGAAAGTTGCTGCTTTCATATCTGTGTCAAAGTGTATCGTCAACTATATTCGTTATGACCCGCTCGATGGCTTTTTAAAATGGAATGTGAACGTTAATAAATTAACAGTTTGTCAAATTATGAAAAAAAATGGGTAGGCAATAAGCCGAGAGAATGTGAGCGGGTGGAAGCTACTTTAAAAACTTATCACATACTCTTAAAGATGCGCCCGCTGAATATGACATAAATCACAACAAAATATATCCTTCTGAGGACATATTTTAAAGAACAGTGAAATATTTGAAACCAGCAATAAATCACGGTAAAAAGATTAATGTTTGCTAACGCTGCCAGTGGGATAACCTTATCACCATAGGCTATGTTATTTATAAGTTGCAATCGAGGAAGAAATTGAGATAGTGGATGAATGAGAAGCATTAGCCTTCATAAATGACCTAATTTTTCATGTTATTTTTTGAGGGGGTGGGGGGTGATTAGGTAAAAACCATGCAACAGACCAGACGTATACTATTTTGTTTTATTTTTAGCCACTTCTCTCATCAACTCTTACCACATAAGAAGGCAATTAAGCGGTTTCATAAACAATAGCTGACAGTGTAAAGACATACAAAAACTACATTGTCCAAAGTTACCCCACATGCCGGGGTAACTTTGGACGCGGATAATTTACAAAATACTGTACTTATTTATGACCATGAAGATTTTGGATTTGTTAATTCTAATCTTTGCTCCATAACCCCAATAAACAGAAAAACTTGCCTCCCCTGCACTCTAGCCTTTCCAGGATATAAAGCGAATTTGTGAAAAATTGTCTAAAGTTACCCCGGTTTACGGTATCGCGATTCACGCCAACAATATTTGAATTATTTTTAAAATGCGCAATATTTATACTCGCTTTACAAAATCTGTAACTGGAAATAGAACAGCAACTACTATGTTTTCAAAATCTGCAACTAGAACTAGAATTACTAAAAAAAAACTTGTTTACCGCCAACTAACTAAATCGGTAGATTGTACAAGTCTGTTGCAATGGTTTGTGATGAAATAAATAGAGAAGAGCGGTATTAAGACTTTTCTGCACACTAAAGGCATTCAAATGGATTCAAAAGTTAGACTAATATGGAAAAGTATGACATATCAATCAGAATTTCGGACCATCAAATTCATATTGTAATCATTTCAAAGTATTTGAGAAAGAAATGCTATCGTTGTAATGAATGGAAGTAATTTTCAAGTTCTGCATCATGAACCAGCGATTCGAGTATTTTCGATTTAGTAGCAGTAGCCTACTCCAATGATTTTATGAGACAAGTACTGTTTCACGTGTCGTTATCTAGGCCTATATTATGTCGCATGCCATCAGAACCTTTCATTTCTGACAGAAGATTTGCTGGACATATGCTTTCACACTGTATTAAAGCTAATTGTCCTTACCTACATTCTTCCTGCAGATGAATCTCACGCAAGAGACAAGCTTTTCAAGCAGATCCTTGAAGCTACTGAGAAAAAACCTGTTCGCAATACCACCAAGCCAAACTCGTACGTGCTCATTTCTATTTTACAATCTTTACCTGTACGCAAATCCCTTATGTTTATTCTCTTTGCGAAGCTTCAAGACTAAGTCACCTTCACATGTGAAACAGCGGATGGCCTACAATGGCTTATTTAGCGCAAGGTATTGTTTCACTTTGGGAGGCATTAGTCTCGATGCATTCATGCTGGTCCTGGTAATAAAACTGTTTATGTCGTTGTTGCAGGGGTAATAACTCGGCAACTTCAAATGACACACCCAGTCGCAAAGAGAGGCAAGCCAAGCAGACTGGTGAGGTGAGACATGCAAACAACGAGTCTGTGTGCGAGGTAAATATTGACATGTTATTTTTATGCGAATGCTCACTGGTGCTGATTTCTTATGATGCCAAAAACGGCATCGGATATACACAGTTTTTCATTGGCTAGAGAGGTAAAGAAAGTCTGAAAATCGTCGTAAAAGGAGCCTGACTGATTGTGTTTGAGCCATGGCTCATATCTGTGCATGTTAGTCATCATTAAAATGGTAGTATAAGTAGCCTGTCACAAATTCCATATTATTTAAATATTATTATTAATATTGTACTAGTTGCTGACGATTACCCCTGATGAGTGTCAGCCGAAAATATTCGGGTTTATATCAATGTCAAGAAGCTATTTGAATATTTGTAAAACTACGCTCGTGAAGTGTGTGACCCACATTCTGCACCAATTATAATGTCCACTACGTTCGTGGAGAGAAAGTGCTTGCCGTCAACGTATTTTTGGGGATATTGGATCTTTTTGGTTAAATTTGGGAAAACCTCAAACCTGTCCGTAGTCACATGGTTGGACAGTACTATATTTGAAGATAATTTTTGGGGTACATAATTATGGTCTACTGAATATAATTAGTGATGGTAAGACTATAGCTAGACATTATGAGAACAACATGCTGGAATGCTTCTGCCGCTCATAAATTTTTCCACGAAAAAATCTTACCCTATGTCTTCTCTTTTGCTTTTTTTCCTATATCGGAATACACATCATCTTTCTTTAGCACCCCCATGGCGTCTCAGCTACATATTCTAACTTCAAACTCAACATCGCCTCATTGGCGTTTCATCTAAAGAAACACTCAGCTAGAGTGATGTATCAAGTTAATGGCAGTAGAGTAGCAAGGTTTCATATCTAACCTCATTGTTTATTATTACTTTGAAATAACCAGCTATGCATTGCTCATTGTCATTGGTCATCGGTTACGTAGTGAAGAATTAGTCACCTGTAGGTTCATAGTTGATAGATGGTACATCGTACATCATATGATTATGATAACTAGTAAGACCTCATATCTCTGGTCATCAAGAATTACTGCCATAGCTTACATCGGGAGAATCACAAGTTCTACTCGCTTGGATTCAAGCATCCTTCTAAATTCTATACGCATCGAATGTCGGCGTTATTGCAATTAATCAAGTTGGCGTTTGGTTATACTTGCCAGCTAAAGTCAGTTTGAATGCTGGTACTTGCTCATTAACGGATTGAATATTTGAACATCTTCTTCCCGTCAAATGATACTATTAAATAATATGTTGTAAATATGACATCATCACAACTCGTCTTTTTCAGATATAAATTGCACTACATACCCCAGTAATTCATTTTGTGGTGACCTGAAATGTTGTAATGTGGTTTGTAGTTTGTAATGTGTGTTGCCTGATGAAAAGCAGTATTCTCATTGCAAAATTTTGCACTCTTTTTCTTATTCTCCAGTCCTTGTTGGTTATGAAAGTGGCACCAATTTTTATATTCTCATTCTTTGCTGCTATAAATCAGCCGTTTGTATAGCATGGGCTGTAACTGTAACGAAAATTGGCGGTCTGGATTTCAAAAATTTGTTTTCTTATGCCGTCCGATCTCGATCGTTATTTTGAATATGTGTCAATCTTTTGTGCAATTGAGCACAATAATTATAATGGTGATTCCTTTTCCATATAATCTTAATAGAGATACTACGAAATACTGTAATCATAACCACACGTTTCAGAAGCAAACAATCACAATATATTACATTCATGCAGCAATCACCTCATGTCTGGTGGTGACCAATATATTACTCATATTATATTCTATGAATGTAATACAAGGGATGGCATTGCCATGTAGCTACGACAATTTGACCGATAGAAATGAAGGGAAACTGTTTAAAAACCGATTTTTTGTTGACAATAAAAATTATCTTGGCTGTGAAAGCCAGAGAATTAGATGTGCTTAAAAACAAAGCACCACAAAGTAGCTAATCCAACTACTGTTAAGATTTGTAAGTAACCTATGTAGTGATTAAATGCTAATATGTGAATTGCAGTACTGAATTTGAATACTGTAGAAAATTAAATAAAGATCACTCTCAAAATCGTTATATCAATGGTCTTGGCACTGTTTTCTAGCCGTTTATCTGCTATCTACGTAACATTGGTAATTTCTTAAGACGACATCAGCACCAACCACTGCTAGAACTGGTAAATCGCAGAAAAATTCAAAGGTATTGGAAGAGACAAAAGCTGAAAATAAGCGATTGCAGGACCGTCTTCGGGCAGAAAAAGAACACAGTGACACGGTAAGCTTTATTTTGTTACTGGAAGGTTTTACTCAGGGTTTTAATGACTCGAGTCATGACTCGACTCGATTGTGACTCGACTTGTCTCGAGTGATTTTTTCAGATGAGTAAAATGACTCGAGTTGAGTCAATTTGTGTATAACTTGAGTATATATATATATACTCAAGTACTTGAGTGTATAAGTCATTGTGTATGACTCGAGACTAGGATGGCCAAGACAGACATTTCATTGTTGCTTCGAAGAATAGTAAAGTCGCCACGGACGCCACGCTATTGGTATTTCGTCTATCAGTCCTGATACTTGGAAATAGGGCAAGAAACTCTCAGGACTGAGGAAAATTACAATATTATGAATACGAAGTATTCGATATCACTCGAGCACAGTTGAAAAAAGCGGGTTCAATGACTTGGACTCTGACTTGACTTGGTGGCGAACTAAAAATGAGGCGGCTTGACTCGAGTCAAAACTATATGAGTGAGATTGACTTGTGACTCGGAACCTTGTGACTTGGTATAAACAGAACACAACTATTGTGGAATTTCGGGTATGATTAGCAGCCACTCTTATGCCAAACACAAAGAGACTTGATTATTATTTTCTATTGAAATGTTTGAGATGCCTGCACACTTTTCAAAACTACATAAGGATGAGGAATTCATTTCAACAAGCATTTTTCTACAGTGTAAATACATGGAATAATAGTAAATAAATATTTCTAAATCATATGGAATGAAAATCATTCCAAATTGACTGGATGTCCTATATGTCAGCGTCTTTGCGCCAGTGCAATGCGCGAGTTCGGAAGGGGGATGTAGCAGTTTCAGAACTCCAATAGACTAAATTCATTCCAGGACACAACTGAAGGAACAGAACACCATTCAAGTCATAGTGATAATAAATAATGTTGAGCATGATGCATGAAAGAATTATGATTATCAGAATATAATAACAATAGGCTGTAGCAGCCCATCATCTGTGTAGCAGGAAATGCCTGTTACTAGATAGGTTGTACACTAAATAACCTTAATGTAATTGATAGATGATAAATTAGTAATTACCATAATTTCTGATGAGTAGGTAATATAATGTATATACAATGCATGACACTCCTAATGGTTTTCCTAGTTTTGGTTTGGAATATGTAAATCTGAGCCGTAAAATCACACGTACGATCATGGTAAACTATTGTGTCAATTTGAAGTAGTATTAAATGATAATAGTCAATTGCAGATGTAGAATTTGCAACAATATTTCCACTTAAATTGCATTAGTGCCTACTGGCAAACTACAATTGGTTTCATTCATTTTCAGCTGTGCGATAAAATATCGGACTTGGAGAAAGATATCGAAGAGCTTCAAATTCAGGTTGAGTTGAAGGCGCACGAAAACTCTACAGGGAAAATAGCCGGTAAGTCAGCCAAGTTTGTTTATCAACGTGAAGAGAATTAGTAACTGCAAGGGAAATTTTGTTGTGCGAGAGATAAGATAAATAGTTGTTCCGGTATTGAATGCAAATTTCGAAGATCATACACAACGGTACTTATACTCATATACTGATGTTGTGTGGAGTCAGTTGAACATCAGAGACAACACATTGTGTTTGCTCTCTGCCATCATTCTAAAATTTGTGCATAACTCTTTGTTTGATGGTTATTCATTCGTGGCTATATGCATATCAGTGAAAAAGCTATGCCATCTGATTATATGTCCTACTTTTCAGTAATTTATTTGTAAAAAACTATTATGCGTAATGCATTTGGGGTACATATCTTTTGTTTGTGTTCAGCAAACGTCTAGGGTTGTTTTACTATGTATAGACGTGATTCAATTACAGAAGTGATTGCATTTTTAATGCGTCACTTGATTTTAATGTAGCCTAGATTAGTGACTACCTGCACCACACAACAATACATATAGAATTGCGGGATTATAACACGGTTGCATTAATCCTAGCAATGCTTAAGGCAGATTGCAGACAGTCTCCTTGTATATCATAAAATGTGTTGGGCCTACCATTGCACTCTAGGAGAATACAACAGAGTTTAAAAATCAAAAATACTATCAGCATGAAGTGTCAATGCGGTTTGACATGACGCAGTGGGGTACTTTTATTTGATCTTATCTTCCAAGATCTCCCCTTTTTACACGATATTAGTGCCATGCTTTGCATATAACCTTTTCTTTTCATCAGGTTTCCTAATGATGATAGCAGAAAGTAACTTGAAGATTTGCATTATTTTGATGAGTCGCAATCACTAATCAGGATACCTGTATTAGGGCTCTTCAAAAATGACCTTTTTTCTCAAATCGTACTGGCTACTTGATAAAATTGTCAGGTTACCTAATTTAAGCCTACACATCAAATTTGGTTCAATTCCAACCAGTAGCCGCATTGCTACAGGAGAAGAAAGTTTCTATTTATTATATAAAAATAAATAACAAAAAATTTGAAAATTTTCTGTTCACCCCATGAAAATGTTGGGTTGTCTATAGAAACGATGTTAACAAAATTTGGTTCAATTCCAACTAGTGGAAGCAGAGTTATTGCCGTCGAAAAATTTGGATTATGAATGAAATAGTATTTACGGTGACTAATTCTTTAATTATTTATTAAAGTGGTGCCTATCAATTTTATAGGTACCGTTGAAAAACTTTTTGAATGTTGACGATCTTACATTGGGAGGATGGTCTGAGTAAAATCAAGGCAGTCAAGTCCAGACTTGACCTGATGATAGCTAATATACAAACCCAACATTCGCATTAATAGTAAATTGCATGCTTATACAGTACATTGTTTCTTTTTTCAGTAATTTGCCTTTCATTCATTTGCTCTTATCTCATTGTGGGTCGCACGTTAAGACCTGCGTTTATAGTGGGTAGCGAACTGACAAAGGTTGGGGAGCACTGATAGATCCCTATACCACCTATTTTTACACTACTTGAATGCTGGTCGCTGCTATTTGCTGTGCTTTACCCGCAGAGTTGGTGGAAGAGATCCAAAAGGCTCAAAAGTTGAGAGAGAGCGCTATGCTGGAAAGGATCGATATCGCTTCTCGCGATAGAGATGACGCGATCATGAGAGCCAAGGCCATGTTTCTGAAGAACACCACGTAAGACATTGTAGAGCTGGTATCCAAGGAATAGGTATTGATGTGTTGATTGCGTTGCAGACCGAGTAAAGATACGAATCCTGACAAGGAGAAAAGAGACTATGTAGGTTTAATGTACAATGATAGAAGAATTGAATAGTATATTCATATTGAAATGAACCCGAATATTTTCGGCTGACACTCGTCAGGGGTAATCGTCAGCAACTAGTAGAGAATTGGAAAGAACATTGTATATCAACAATCCGATCGCCAAATATGACGTCACCGGCTTGAAATTTCAAATGATGATGGTGAAGAGAATCTCTTGAGCTCCAGTTCAATTGTAACCTTCCAAGAAGCCCTTCGACTTGAATGATAACAATCAATACTTGTCTCGGATTCAAGTATTTGATTCTCTATGCCTTGCCCAAGTCACCGGTTTATCGTGCCTCAAGTTTAAGCTACACAACTGAACTATTACAAATCAGCAGACTGTCGTAACTCTGAAATTTCCTACAAATTTTGATGCGGGATTTGCGTTTTGGCATTTTTACCTATTTTCAGACCATGAAGGATCTCGTCGATAAAATTTCCGACGCTGACTCGGCGTCGGTCATAGAGCGATGCGGAAATGAGCTGCTGGCCAGAATGAATAATCTTAAGAACGCTCGCTGCAGAATTACCGAAGAAGAAATGGCGGTTGTCATGCGCGAACGAGACGATGCTGTAGCCAAGGTTTTTATGAAAAATCTATTGAACTACCATACCTTAATGCCTTGCTCCTATGTTTCTTCCTTATTTGGATGACTTCTAATACTTTGAAGAGGATCTTGGAGGTATAGGATTTTGATATTCCACTCGATAATATATAGTCATATTGAAATACACCTGCATATTTTCGACTGGCACTCGTCAGAGGTAATCGTCAGCAACTAGGTAAGAGAGACTTGAAAAGACCATAATAAAATGAATGGAATTCGAAGTCACGAGTAATCCTCAGGACCTAGTAGATAATCGAACAGAACATTCTCTTCTAGTGTCAGCCAAAAATATTCATATTTCAATATGGAAATATTATTCCATCTTACCACCTTATATGTTCTAAAATTTATTTTAGACAAAGTCTGTCTGGTGACGAGTATTGTAAGCAGTCATTATTAGAGCCCGAACGATATCAGAATTTTAGACGGATACAGATATGGCAGATTTTTGCATACAAACCGACATTTTCTGCCAATATCACAATGTGGTATTACTTCAGGTAGAACTTCTGATTAGTGACGGTCATTTTGAACATTCAGCCCATATCACCTCAGTAATGTAATAAAAAACCACAAGTTCCAACTAAAAAGGCATATAGTATATGGGAGTTGACAAAGCACAGGTTCTTCAGCATTTTCACCAATAAGGCAACTCTCCATGGCCTGCCTAGATCAGTCCCAGTGAGCTGAAAACAGACAATAACTTGGACACCTTACTTTTTGACAACGTCATCAAATGAAGCTCGCCAACATTGTTTTGAAATGTTCAAACTACACGGAAGCTTAATGTGAATAGAGTCATATTCTTTGACCTGAACAAGGCTCACCAAGAGTTCCACCTTAATGACATTAAATCAGCCTCCATAATTACTGTACTGGTTTGATATACAATTGCATAATATATTCATATTGAAATTTGAAAGGGACAGCTTGCGATACTTAAAGCAAGGAGTATGAGACCTGCACTGCTTACAGCCTTCATTCATCATTTCAGAACGGATATCGGTCTTGCTCTAATCATAATTGATATTAGAATTACTGCTAATAATGACAGATTGATTATTATTACTATACCCGGTGCAGTTAACTGATTACTTGCCTGTCATACAGCCCATGATAAAAATAATGTATATTATGATTGAGTAGGCGCTCTTTTTATCTTCAGTGATACAAAGGCAAGTACATACTGCTTACGTTTGTATGTCCACAGTTCAGGTACGGCCGTCATGTGTTGCATTGCTCATGTCAACTCATGTGGTCAATGCCACCATTGCTCATAAGCAGTATGAATTATAAGTGATGTTGATTAAATTGATAAGCCCTTACAAATGAGTTCACTTAGGAATGGAAGGGTATATAATGCTGCAGAAACATTGGTATGAACTATTTTTCAAAATTCAATATTGAAAACCGTATTGTCTTTTTCAGTGTCATAATTTGGAGCAAGAACTGCGGAAATACATGGATAAGTTGAGCGATGTGAAGAAGTCTGAGAAAATATCGATCAACAATAATCTGAAGGTACTAACCAGGCGCGTAGCCAGCCGAAAAATATGGGAGGGGTTTGAAATGAAGAGGGCGGGGTTTCGATTTTTATAGCATCAATTCATTAGGGTTAAGTAGTGCGTAAATGACGATTTTACAATCGCCTCGCGTTGACGAACTTACGCGTATGATAAGCTTGCCAACGTGTCCGGAAGTGCTGTTAATTAACGAGTCCCTGATCTCTCGCGAACAATTGAATACGCGAGCTTTCTCAACGCCTATTACGCGCATATCAACGCATATTACGTAACCTCGGCGACGATTTGCACAAGTCAAAATGTCCGAGTTGTTATGGAATCTGTTCTATAATGGCACCGATTTCAGGTGGTTCAATTTCAAACCTTTCTCATCTTTTATAACTCAAGCATTGACACACATCTTCCGATGGTTATGTTCAAGTATTAGCGAAAATCAATCAAGTATGTACGCACGTACAATGTCGTCGTCGTCGTACATGTTTGAGGTCGATTGCGGACATTCCATGTCATTCAGTTTAGCGATGTCACTCTTTAATCACAATCGCAAATCCGCATACAATCCATCGAGAGACAGGAGCCAAAGCATGCCAGGCCTGAGACGCGATCGTTAGGCTAGCGATGATATCTTTCGTATCGGGCGTATTGCGGATGCGATTGTTGTGTAAGCCAACGATGATATGGTGCGGGACAGGCAAAGCAGATGCGATTGTGCAGGCGATGGTATAGTTCGCACCGGGCCTATTGCAGATGCGGTTCTTCAAGCCAGAAGAACTAGGCTTGTGAAAGACGTGATAAATCAGGCTAGCAACAATTGCCGAGCGCGCGCCAATCGATGACTTAATTTCGCAATAATCTCAGCGAGATCGATTCTCGTTAGTTTTTGTCGTGCCGATGATTGCGAAATTAAGTCATCGGTTGGCGCGCGCTCGGCAATCGTTGCTAGCCTGATTTATCACGTCTCTAACAAGCCTAGTTCTACTGGCTTGAAGAACCGCATCTGCAATAGGCCCAGCCAATTAGCCGCGGCCGCGCGCAAGCCTGGCCTGGCCTGGCTGTGTTAAAGGATTTTAGCAAAAATATGTTAGCGTAGATTGAAGAATGCCGTTTGAATACAGTGTTCTTCAGATAACCTGTTGCTATTTCTTTGATTTACAATTTGACGGCTTAATATCAACAAAGCGTAGGTAAACATCTCTTGTAAAGGTAAAGGTGGGCGTCAAGTTCTCGTACTTTCACCACAGCTATTTGCAATTATTAGTATGGCGTAAACTTTCCCTCGGAGCTATAATTATGAGCATACAAATCAGTAACAGTAACCATTGAAATCAGTAACCAGAAAGGCGAATAAATAATGTACAAAACCGAAGCCCGTCAAAAACGCATACAGTCTCCATAGTAACGGGCCTACGTCACACGGTGCCGGACGAATAGCCTGAGAAAATTATTCGTCCGGGACCGGACGAGTAGCCACTGCCTTTAGGTTTTGCCGGAAGCTGTAAAAAAAAGTTGAAAAAACTTATCCTAGTTATCAGTTGTCGCACGTTCATTAAGGAACGTTGATATATAGTAGAGTAGGCTATGATGGATCAATGATGATGCTTATAACACTGCCGCACAAATGGAGGATAGAATGCTTATAGTGGTTATATAACATTAAAGTCCGAGCAATCGTTGACTAATATTCATAGGTTCGCAGGCCTGTCGTTTCTCATCTATTCAATAAATGAACTATTTTCAATTTTCATGTCCATTGTGCAGGATTGTAAATTGATAAAATGAAAGACAGCGAGATATGATATTCTTTTTCGCCTGCACCATAGATGCTTTGACGACGGAGTTGCGATACGGCCCCATGAGGTCATCTAGTCTGCGCCCCCGTTTTTTCCTCCTCCTCATCCGTGATTGCTGAGCGCCTAGCAGGATAGCTGCGGATACCAATATTCGAGTCTTTGGTATGACCCGGCCGGGGATCCAACCCACGACTAGGGCTGGGCACAATGATTCGAGTACTCGAATCCGAATCGAGTAGTAATTTTAATGATTCGAGTCGAGTAGTAAAAGACGATTTTTTCGAGTACTGAAATTATACGCTCCTCGCCACTGAAAGTTAATTTACTGACGAGAATTATAGTTTTGATACTATTTTTCACTGAGGAAACCTTGAAACCTTGATTGGCCGTGTCTCAGCATACCAGGCACAGTACAAAGCTATACGAACGTTACTGGAAATAACACATTTCCGAAATCATCATCACCCCACAACATTGTTAAGAAGTGCAATGAAATCGGTATGGTCGAAAAATACCAAAGTATCTTTAATGTGACGGATAACAGGCATTACGTTCTTTGTGGTGGCATAAAAGGTACATATTAGCATATTACGTGATTCAGAATCGAATCACCCAGGTACTCGATTTTGCCCAGCCCTACCCACGACCTACCGCTCGAGAAGCCGGACGCATAACCATTACACTATCTCGCTCGAAAGGAATATTGTCAATTAACAAACCACTTGCTAGATGCCTGCTGGTTCTGCAGAGCTTTCCGGATCACAACTGGAAGGGAGGAGCTGGATAGATGAAGACGTGGAGACCAAAGTATAAACAGTATACACGGTTAACATGAAATATAGCTATGATGCTATGGGTTGGGTGTCAGTGTCAACATATCAGACATAGTAATATCCTCGTCCATCAGTGCACGGCCTGTGGCGTTCTGGTATGACTGGTCGATATATCGCACATTTTCATCTGCATCTGGAAATAAAATCCTATGGCAGCCGATGGTGTGCTTTATGATCACAAACAAGGTTAGGATAAGAGTAGGTGATGAGATAAAAGAACTGTGTTGTGAATATATTTGTATTATGGGCCCAATATTCGGTATTGTTAGTGTATCACTTTTCTTTTCAAAAAATCCGCAGATTTTGAGCTATATATCATGACTCTACGACCAGCGGTTGCCGAGATGGGCCAATTTACCCCCCCCCACGCACAGAAATTGAGGGGTTGCCGGCTCGAAAATGGGGGTGATCCCCTGAAGTCATTTTTTACTGAAGTTTCAGGTCATTTGTCAGGATTAAGGAAGCCCTTTTTTCGATTTGAAAAAAAAGTCATTTTCACTCCACCCTAGTATCCAATATGCCCGACCAAAACTCTGTGCTTTATTCGACTTTAATGAAAATTAAATGTTGATACTCCGTGAAAACAGCCCCAAAATTCGTCAGGCTATATTCCTGATTGGAGGATTAAACTATTTCTACTTGACAACCTGAAAATAGCGAAAAGTAAGTAAGTAGATCACAAAACATTACGAAGTTGAAGTAGCGAAAATAAGATCTACTTTAAAGTATAAGAAGTAGAGAAAAAGTAGAAGTACTTCGTTACTGACCGCCTCTGCCTACAGTTCACCACACCTGACAAAAAAAACAATCGAACCGATGTAAAAAAAAGAGCAATCTTTATTCTTTCTCCACATTATTGCAGGAGTCAAAATAACAACGAAATCATATCACGTAAAACATGTACAGTACGACGCCGCGTGTTGTACCCTTCGACAGAACTCAATACGATCGGTTCCTAGGCTTTTATTAACATAAAAGTAAGCTAGTGTATCTGAATACAACATGGCAATAATACAGAGTTAACGTAGGTACAACTAACAGAAGCGACGCCACACCCAACTGGTACGAATGAAATGAATAGTCCAGACGTGAAGGTAATCAGGAGCAATCAGTATAAACACCCACTAGTGGTCAAAAGGGACTGATACACCACAATCTCCCCCACTAACAAAAGCAAAGTAATTATAAAGAGGATTGTCCATATCGTTCAGGCGCGCGTTTGATTCTAGTTGATCTTCTCAAGGGCGGAGGATCAGCGACAACTTCTTGCAAAGTTTCTGAAGAATCTTGTTTGTTGCCAACGTCAACCGTAGGTTCAACCAGAAACGAATCGTCGGCCACTGCACCGTCCGGTTCGGCAGCCCCATCATCGACTGGGTAGGGCTCAGTAGTAGGTGGATAAGGTGCGAGGTCCTTGACTGAGACGGTCGATTCCACTCCAGATGGATGCCGGATCAAGGCATATTTGGAGTTAGCTTCGAGCAAATCGACTTCGATTCCGAGCGGATCACTTTTACTTCTCCTTGCGAAGTTCCTCAGCAACACGGAGCCTCCTTGGAGTATCCAATCTGGAACCGATTCCCCCATCATACTTCTCCTACTAAAATTGAAAAATCTGTCGTGCGGACACGAATTAGTAGTAGTACACAGAAGCGAACGGATAGAGTGAAGGGCATCAGGCAACACAGCTTCCCATGAACTTTCAGGCAATTTTCGTGAGGCTAAGAGCATTTTTACTGATCTCCAGAGCGTTTGATTCAAACGCTCACATTGAGAGTTTCCAGTGGGATGGTACGGAGTAGTTTTGCTCGTTGCTATGCCTTTACGGGTAAGAAACGTCGTTACTTACTTCGATAAGAACGAGTTTGAACGATCGCTGTGAACATATTCGGGCAGACCGAACAAGGAAAACAAATCAGTGAGACAATTAACAACGGTAGCTGAAGTCATATCTCGGCATGGATACGCAAATGGAAATCTGCTGTATTCGTCAATAATTACGAGCAGATACTTTCGAAGTCCTTCAACAGGGCCTTTGAAATCAATACTTATTCTCTCCCACGGTCTAGTCGATTTGATGAGATGGTGATGGACATTGGATTTATAGAATCGTGGTTTGATTTCTGAGCATATTTTGCAGTTAGCGCAGGTCTTTCTGACTTCATCTACAGAGAAAGGCAAGTTTTTCGCTCTAATAAAATGGTTCAACCGTCGTACTCCGGGATGAGCAAGAGCTTCGTGTACCTGATGGAGAGACAAGCCAGAATTTGGCAACGAGCAGCAGACACGAGAAAATGTATCCGGAACAACATTCTCAGTACCAGGGCGATGAATTATTTCATACTTGAAGGCGCTCAATTCGAGTTTCCACACCGACAACTTAGCATTTTTGATTTTACTAGCGTGAGTTTTGCTGAATATGAACACCAACGCTTTTTCATTGGTTAACGAGGCGGAACCTTATTGCGGTGAAGCAAGTATCCCCATTTTCGTATGGCCTCAATAATAGCAAGGGCCTCTTTTTCAACAATATTGTATTTTGACTCGCAATTGGAAAGAGTATGCGACATAAATGCTACAGGTCTGCCTCTTTGACTTAGTATGGCCGCGATAGCCACATCTGAAGCATCACAGGCAACCTCGAAAGGTTCGTCGTCATATATCCAACTTAGGCAAGCACCTATCAGGCTATTTTTCAACGATTTGATAGCCTGGAGTGCATCGGTTTTCAACGGAAATTCATTGTTTCACTTCAATGGTTTCACTTTCTCCGAAAACGAAGGTATCCATTTCGAATAAAATTGTCAATGAATCGCTGGAAAGCTGCAACGCCGTTTGTTATCCCAAAAGGCAATCGACGAAATTGGTATAAATTACCATCAGCTTCGAAAGCTGTTAAAGGACGGTCGGAAGGGCAAAGAGGCACCTGATGATAAGCGGATTTCAGATCGATGGTGCTATATACCGTTCCTTTAGCGACTTCATTAACAATATGCTCGATTCTGGGGAGCGGATACGCGTCCAGGGGCGTATACCTATTAATAGTTCGAGAATAGTCGATAACTAACCGCTTTTTATGGCGTTCATCTTTCGTCACCAGAACCTGAGCCCGCCACGGAGAGACGGATTTCTCTATCACATCTTCTTGCAGTAATCTGGACACCTCTTCTTTGATGAATTGGGCGTCGTCAGAGCAATAATTTCTTGATTTCACAGCGATGGGATCGACATTTTTATCAACGAAGTGGAATATCTTTGGCATCGCTGTAATCTTAGCGGCAGCGACGGAACAGTGAGGATCACCGATGATCAAGTCGCTTCGAGGCCCGTTGAACTTGAAAATGACGCTCTTGTGAGTTTTCAGGAACTCCAATCCTAAGATCACATCCGCGCACAAGTTGTTTACGACTCCGAAACGTGTTTCGCTGTATTTATGATCCTGTGAATGACGAAGTAACGTGCCCCAATACTTTAGAGGTGGAGTCCTTCGATGCCAGAGTAATAGTGGATTCCGGTCCGTGCAGAGGGAGTGCAAGCGAATTAGCAAACGACCAAGGGACAGACCTTGCGCAGAGGGTAATGTTGACTTCCGCAATATTGGCAATTCTTGTACGCTTTCGTGACGAGTGCAACTTCGCCGGTTCCTTCCGGCGTTATTTTGACTTGATCGCTATTAGTCGTCTGTTCAGATCCCACAGCGCTCACGGCGGCAGGGACGGGCATCGAAATGGGCTCGTAGGAAGACGAAAATTGATGAGCTTGTTCGAGAGATTCGGCTATCTGAACCGCTTTGTCTAATGTCATATCATCGTGCTCCAATAATCTAAGACGAATAGTAGGCGAGCGTAAGCCAGCAATCAAGGCGTCGCGAACTGCTTCCTTGTGATGCTCGTCGGAATTTACAGCAGCGAACATGCAATCTTTAGCGAGAGTTAGCAATTTTAGCGAAAAATCGGTGACGCTTTCTCCTTGATCCTGACGAGAGGTTGCCAAGAGGTGTCTGGAGTAGATCAAGTTATTCTTTTTCTTGTAGAGCTTGCATAGTGTCTCAAGAGCCGATTCATACGTAGCGAAGTGCTCTACAAGAGCGAACACGTCCTGCGATATATATCCGTATAGAATAGCCAATTTATCAATAGTCACTTCAGCTGGAGGATCAGAAGAGAATCGATTGTGAGCCGTTGACTTTGAAGCGGAGGCCTGCGCGGCAACTAAGAATTTCCCCAACATCTTCTCCCAATGATTGAATATCTTCTGCGAGTCAGCCGAGCTTGGCATCACTTCCAAAACTGGCACACGTATGTACTTAGAACTCAGTACGATCGGTTCCTAGGCTTTTATTAACATAAAAGTAAGCTTGTGTATCTGAATACAACATGGAAATAATACAGAGTTAACGTAGGTACAACTAACAGAAGCGACGCCACACCCAACTAGTACGAATGAAAGGAATAGCCCCGACGGGAAGGTAATCAGGAGCAATCAGTATAAACACCCACTAGTGGTCAAAAGGGACTGATACACCACACTGCGTCTCTGCCATTGTTAGCAACAAGGCCGATTTTCAGACTTTGAAGGCTATTTCGAGCTGGTTCTATTGCCTTAATGAACTTTTGGTGTATATTTTCAGAATCAAAGCGACAGTAGCTTTCAAATAAGATCAACTCTATTTAATTTGATCGCTCAGGTCGTCAGCTATGGGATTGGCAATTATGCTGTGTTCAGATTGCTGAGCACTGATTTCCTCCAGGCATGAGAACGTGACGACGGCTGTTGCGTATCTATCCTTGGGTTAGTTATCTATAGCATGACTTGAACCAAGTCACATGACTCGAGACTAGGATAGCAAGACAAATATTTCATTGTAACTTCGAAGAATTGTTAATCTCCATATGATTGGTATTTCGTTTCTCAGGGTCAGACACTTTAAAAACTGAGGAAAATAAGTATCGTATGAACGAGAGCCATTCAATATCACTTGGCCAGAGTTCAAATATTGGGTTGAACCGAATTGAACAAAAAACTGAACGGTGAATATCATGACTTGGACTCGGACTCGAGTCAAAAGACTGACTCAGACTCGACCCTCTACTAGCAGACTTGGACTTGACTAGATGGTGAATTGAAGATGACTTGACTTGAGTCAAAACTATGAAAGTGAGATTGACTTGTGACTCGAACCTTGTGACTTGGTTACAACCCTGCTTTGTACTACATGTTTCGAATGATGCGATACGACCAATCAAGGTTTACAGATATCCAGTGAGAAATGCTATTGAAAGCATATATCTCACTGCTCCATTCAAATCATTAGAATTCAGATTCAGATTTGAGTAGTCGAATAGTTGTGCCAGCTCTAGTGATCACAGTTGTGTAACAAGAAAATATTCAGATTTTACAAAGTTCTAGATTAAAATTAAAATTATAGCTACACAAGTTATCGAAATTAGATTTTAATTAAAATCATTTAATTCGTAAAAGAAATGCAACAAATATCAAATTTACTCGATATCAAATCAGATTTCTCATAAGCAAGAGAATGGCGAATGTCTGTACACCAAGGTTGGCTCGTTTACTACTATACAGTCTTCCTATAGTATCTCCAGGTAAACCAGAAATTATATTAGAATTAAAATGACAATATACAAGCATTTCTCAAATTAGATTATTATTATATTACCGGAATTTGGCTATAATTAGCCTAGTCTAATTAGACAACAAGAATTATCTAGTTGTCCCAGTTGGCTAGGTAATGAACGTCACGAGGCTGATGCAATTTCGACCACCATTGTTAGAGGTGCATTACATTTGTAATAAGAAAATACGCTTACCCTTCATTTGCACAACTCGAGAACAATGTAGACGAGATCCTTCTCTCGGAAAAATCAGTGAAGTCCATTGACGTGCTTGTAATTCAAACTGCAATGGAGACTGATCTCTTGACATTTAGTCTTTCTGATGCTAATTCACGCGAAGTGCCTGAAATTTGGACCTGTACAAATTTTAATCTAGAATTCGTGGACAGTTGACTGACTGCTGGTATTTTGAGTAGTTCTAGTAATTTGTATTTACATTGTATTCAAATGTGGTGTTATATGGCATGTTTGGAAGAAAGACAGAAACAACAAAATTATTAAGCCCTTTAACCACTACTATACTTCAACCCAGACTTGGAATGAAGCGGGTTACTAAAACTATGGTAACTAATGTCACTCTACATGAGCTGTTCAATTCGTGGCCGTAGGGCCTAGGCGGAATGTATTTTGAAGTAGGACTAGAAGCTGAATTGTAGAATCAGGAGGTATTACCACCGCATGAATTCGAAAGAGATATGGTTTGTTTTGTGTTAGATTGGCTTCCATAAGCATGTGAGAATGAAAACTTGCAAGCCTCAGACCAAATCCTTGTTTTCACAAGAGTTCACAAAAGAAGGCATTGGTGCATACAACATATATCAGCCGGAGTGGAATTGGTGGCAACGTCACGCAGGATTTTCTGTTCCATTGCTCAATTATTCTATACAAACAAAGCTGTCATCACGCAGGATTTATTTCAGAAAATGAACGGAGATTCCATATAGGTATATCAGTAACATAGATTCCTTGTGTCAACAAACATGACTCACCTTCGGCACAATTTTACAAGCAAAAACTTCTTTTCTTTGGATTTCAGTGATTTCACAGCATTTTGTGAATCCCCATCTGCAGAGAAAGGGACCTCTCGCGTATTGTTTCCATCACATACGACTCCGGGGATCTTTTTAGTAGCGATGGTCAACTTTATGCTACATTATCG
The DNA here is from genome assembly GCF_051294905.1 of Botryllus schlosseri. Lineage (NCBI taxonomy): Eukaryota > Metazoa > Chordata > Ascidiacea > Stolidobranchia > Styelidae > Botryllus > Botryllus schlosseri. Next base: position 23,266 of record NW_027648703.1, on the reverse strand, counting down.
TGAAATCAAACACAAATCAACCTGCAAAATGAAATATTGTGCATTAACAGATACTGAGACTGATATGGTCTAATAGGGTTGTTCAAAAATAACTTATTCATGAAATTGTTTTATTGTCGCAAAAAATATGCATAACAAACTTCATTCATACAGACTAGACAAATAGAACTGGAACTAGAAGCCAGAGAATGTCTCTGTTACTGGTAGCCATACTGGAATCTAGCTACGTTTTTTGTAATATAACAGCAGCAGGGAAATTGTGTGAGCACAGGACACCGATTCCATACAGGTCCAGAGAGATAATTTGCTGATAATTGGCAAATTGATAAATACAAGTGGGATAATCGATACTAGTCTTTGACACTGGCAAAAGGTTATGTTGTAGAATGGGATCTATTTATTTTTTCACCCTAACTCATTTCTCCGGAAGACATTTTGAAAAGGGGTTACCGGTGAAACATGATCAGACTACACGTGAAACATTTCGTATGCATGGCTCAGAGAATTCTTCGAGGTGTTCCGCATTTTGGTTGTTTCTTTAACTTATTGGCATGCCATTCATGATGTTCATAGCCCTCAAGGCATGTCATCTGTTTGCAGTATTTTCTTCCGCCCAAATGCATTTTTCTTTTAATAGATCAGATTTATTTCGAAGTTTCAATGACGTGATGTTTGATTTTAAAATAACTCCCTAAGGGCAAGTCAAATTATTTTTTTAGATTTTGCGTTCCAATTTGTATCTCCAGTCATACAACATACCTTACAGAAAATATACTCCTTTTGAATGATTAATCTTTATTATTTCAATGTTATTTCTATAACACGAATGGAATGCTTATCGTATCATAAATCATTCCCCCCCCCTTCCCTTTTTTCTGTTAATTCAACTAACTACCTTTGAATAACGCTGGCGGAATTGGTCCATCGCACAGGATTACTTCCGGGTTGGCGGTCTGCAATAACTTATAGCCCAGTTTACGCAGAATACCCGCTTGCAAAGCAATTATTCTTTTTTTCTCGCGAGAGTTTTGGTGTTTTTTCTTTCAAAGGTGTATGTATTGTCTTTCCATTGCCGTAATTCGGTCTTCAAAATATCATTCAGTCTCTTGTCAGTTGTCAAATGATACAACTCATCGGACCCTGTGTACTCGGTATATACAGGTATAGCTGCCTACAGAATGCCCATGCGAGGCGCTCAAAGATTCACTGTTAATGATCGCTCGGCCATTGTCTTTCATTATATCTTTCAATTGTGGAATTGTAGGCGAAAATGTCATTTTTCGTTTCACAATTTCCTGTAGTTCGCCCCAGGGGTGCATTCCCTTGATAGCAAGCGAACATTTTTCATGTCGGCAATGATGCATCAGTATTCGGCTAATCGAGTCCTTTTCATGTTTTGACAGAGTTTCACCGTCATGATCATTTAGTCCTGAAGCATATATGGGCCAGCCTTCTGATGGCGCCGCGGCCATCTCGAACAAAAATGATCGTGACAAACCATCTGAGGTAAAAACCTCGCGTGTGCTGAACTGAATTATTTTGGTTATCGGAAAACTCGACAGATAACCGAGCCAGCGTCTGATTAGCAACTCGGGACTTGGATTTTTTGCACCATTCATCATGCGTTGCAGAAGGCCGAACACCCCAGCGTTGTCAGTAATGATTGCAAATGGACTTCCGCGTAATATGGGTTCAAATTTTTCAACCGTATTTCGCAGGGCTTTAAGTTCTTTCAAACAGGGGTGGTAATCGCGCGCGCTCAGCGAATTCCACTTCTGGTTCTGGCTATAGAATGCTATAGGATAGACCGTTTTGAAAGGTGCTTGCATTCCAATTTCTGTTTGAAATAAAACCGCACCGAATCCAACATTTGAAGCATCTGTTTCGATATAAATAGGCAGGTCAGGGTTAAGATGATACAGGATTTTTGAGTTATCCAAAAGTTTTTTAATTGCTATAAAATCATTCAGCAGTTCCTGTGTCCACAAGAGCGGAGTGAATTTTGCTCTGGTAGAAGGCACGTTGCCGGTAAGGGCATCTAAACGACCCAATTTCAAACTTAGGTCTGGCAAATGGTCAGATATATATCTCAGCGCGCCAATGCATCCTCGCAGTTCAAATATATTTCGTGGCGGAGCTAGCATTTTGAGTGCTCGCAATCGTTCCGGTTGTACTTCTACTTGTTCCCCAGTGATTGTTGCCCCAAGCAAATTAATCTTTTTCTTGCCTATAAAGCATTTGTTTATAGACAATGTTAATCGAATTTTTGCAAGCTGCTTCAACAGTATTTGTAACAGGACAATATGATCAGCCACAGTTTTTGTACAAATAAATATGTCGTCAATGTATGCGTTAATGGGGTTGGCTTTAACTTCATCCATTCTACCTTGCGACATCATGTGCTTACGATAATTTTCTGTGACAGGTTCAACAACGTCAGTATTCATGGAAAGCTGTCTTGTCGAAGAACTAGACGCCATTTCCGCGTCTCTTTGACCGTTAATGATTAGCTCTTTTTGCAAAGACGTTTGCATCTCAGATGTCTTAGGCCCGACACGTTATGTAGTATTCAAAACAATGTCAGCTATGTTCAAATTTTTTGTGTCATCACGACAAGAATCATTTGAAGTCATCTTAACTGGTTCAACCGATGAGCACATAGCTTCTAGTGACCGCGTAGCACACGTTGGTTTGCAAGTACAACGTGCACTACGCGTTTTACAATCCAAAAATTCTCCATCAACATGGTTCGGCAATGTGAATGAGGTTAGATAATCATTCACCTTCGTTGGATTTAGTAGCTCAGTTGTTATAGATGGCAATTCATAAATTTTCATCATCCATTTGAATCCAATAATATCAATGGGCACACCAGTACCAGTAGCAAACGGGATTGACAATCCGTCAATGTCAATATGTACCAATGAATTAATTCTCGAAACGCCCCAATACCTCGTAAGGCTATGTTCAGAGGTATTTTTCTATCCCAGCAGTTCGGATGAAATTTTTTGACAGAAGCTTTTGTAATGAGGTTTGGAATTGAGCCACTATCTACAAGGAACTTGGAACCAACATTTGTGTCAACAAAATACAATAATTCTTTACCAAATGAATTCAAAAATTCCGACTGGTTATCATCGAGATGCATATTGTAACTCACTACAGTAGGTAAATTATCATTATTTACATTGTCCAGTTGAGATGATAACGTTAATTCTGGCGAAATTGATGTCGGAGAATTAATTCGCCTTAATAGTTTTTCTGACGATGCATGCTATGTCGCAAATCCTGTTGTGACCAGTCTGGTGTTTGATAATTAGTCAAATTCTGCGATCGTGACCAGGCTGCATTTTTTCCTGCACAATATTCAGGGATAGTGGACATTGTGGGGGGTGCGAAAGTTAGATTTCTATCGTGCCAATGCAAAGGATTTTTCTTGGGGGGTCTTTCTTCAAAATAGTCAGTTACTAATTGTACTCGCTTTACCAATCCAGGTGATCCTTGCGAGTAAAAGTATTGATCTAACTCCTCAACCGAGAGTATTCTTTTTTGAAGTAAATTTTTACCACTTAAAAATGATTTCCAATTATCAGCAGTTTGCTGAAGCAATTTAGCAGGCAGAGGTCTCAATCTTTCACGAATTTCATCATTTCCGTGTGGATCTCGTCCTAGCACTAGATTGTTTAGCCACAATACCGCCTTAACTAAGCAATCGCGGGACAAGTGACCTACGCTTCGGCATAAATAGCAAACTGCCAATGATTGGCCATTTTCTGGCTGAGTGTAAAGCCCTAGTGAAGCAAAATTATTGGGGTTTGCCAAAAATCTGTATTCATTACCGTTAGAGAGGGCGATCTCACGAGCAGCTTCAGCATTTCTTGGAGTGAGATCTCGGTTGTCTGTTGCGTTTCCTGAATCTTGTGTCGCAGTCAGAGGTTGTTGAGTCGGAGCCGTAGTCTGCGGGCGTCTGTTTGCTCGGCCAATATTTACGTCGACGTTGTCAGGCGGTATGAAGTTGCGTTGAAGACGTCGCGCTGCACGCTCAGGATTTCGACGTGGTTGTACAACACTGGCTGCTGGTGTTTTGTTTGGCTGTCCCATTGCTGGGTACGATGGGGTGGGTGGTGTCATATAATGGATGTGGATGTCTGGTAACGCTGATGCCTGCGGTGTTGATGGGCCGATGGCATATGAAGCCATAGGTCTGTCATGTCTGTTTGTTGAATTTGCTATGTTCGCATCCAGGAGCTCCGAATTCCAAATTCTTTGGAGCGCTAGTAAAAAGTCCGAATAGCTTAGCGTCTCCCACCCGTGCATAAGGTACCTCAGTGAGGGTGGTAATTTTGATCGTAATACGCGGAATAATTTAAGTCCATCGTCACTCTGTTTTATAGGTTCGTCTTCGGCAATACCCATCTCGCGCAAGACCTTGTTGATTTTTAACATGGGGCCTTGTGTGCTCCAGTCGTAGTCCTTGGCAAACTTAGCGATGACCTTTTCTGTTCCAATTCCAAACGTTGGTAGAGCTATGGCTAAATCGCTCAAAATCTTATCCCATTGAGGATTCGGAACCGAAAACATGTCTGCCAATATTTCTGCATCCTCCCGACGGCCTGCTTCAATCAATTTGGCCTGCATTGCGTTAGCCAGGACTCGATCGATAAGGCTATTACCCCTATTATGGTCTAGGATGCGGAGATGGTCCTCTACCCAAGGCAACAAAGGTGTTGACCCAGCCGATTTCATTACAGAGATCATCTCTGACATCGGCATAATCCGCTGTGTGGCAGTGGGTCAGAAATATTTGATGCCGCAGCATCTGAATCATCGAGCCTCCCCGAATCGTCATTTTGAGCCTCTTCTGGCAGGTACCACGGTACTCCGCGTCTCTCAGGGAAAGGAACCACTAAACGGCCTTGTTCATGGATAAGATTTGGCGAGAAAAGTGGCGGTGGAATTAATTGAGTCCGCTGTGAAGCCAGGATTCTCGGCTCCATTTCTGGGTCTTGCTGGGGTAAAAATGACCCACGGATTATAAGGTTGTTAGGAATTGTATCCACCCCTTCGACTCCTGTCACGTAACACTGAGTGTCCCTACCTCCATCTAAATGGGGATATATTTTCTTGTAAGTATTTTTCTGTTTGGAGTCTGTTGGTACTAATTTCTGCGGTATGAGTGGAGCTATTTTTTGAGCAAAAACATCACTGTGAGCTCCATTTTTTCCAGTTAGCATTTGCTGTCTGGTCACTGCATATGCTGGTGGCATAGCAGGTTGATTAGTCACCCCCAAGTTCGGTGCAGGCGGTGATATAACTCCCACGGTGGCTGATAAGGTTGCTGGAGTGGAGCCGGATACGACTTTCTGATGTGCTTTTCCTAAATCAAATTCTGCCGACAAAACCTCATTTAACACTTCAGGGGTAATCTTCATAGATGCTTTTTCAGTTGATCGCTTTATCATTGATAGGTCGGCTTGAGCGGTTTTGACGTCACGATTGGCTGACTCTAGCTCTTTTGTGGTTTTTGGAATTAAATTTTTCATGTCGTTGAGTAGTTCCGCTTGTTGTTTTACCGCCAATTTCAACTGGCTTCGTTTCATTTCTACATCTTGATGACGTCTGAATGTGTTTTTCATAAGCGCAATATTATCCTGTAGTTGTTGAGCGTCTGTAGAGGTGGGTTTGGGCTTTCTTGAAAAAATTTTCTTCATTGTGAAATATTGACCTTCTTCGTCACTGGTTCTATATTTTGAAATAAACACCGGCTTCTGTTGAAATATTGGTAGAGTTCGAGGAGGGGTTTTCACCTTTTGAAAACCAGCATATTTGTGCCGTTATCCATATGAGCATGAGTGTCGAGATGGCCGCTAAAATACACCTCGTGAATATCTGTCTGCAACGTATTTCTCTGCAGCACATGTGTGATATCGCAAATGGAAGTTGAAGAATCCGTACTGGCCACCAATTAAGTGGAATAGGATGTTCAGGATACAGTAATATCACTGATTCTGACAGTCAATGACCTTCAGTAGATTTCAGTCTTGATACCTTTATTCTAGGTTCTTTTCTTTCTTCTGTGGTCTTCCAGATGATCAATCTTCACACATTACCCCAGTCCCCAGTCAACAATGACCTTATGTGGTCCAGAACTCAGATATTACTAGAATACACATTTCCCTTAATACAACCAAATACTCCAATAGTTATTGCGTCATTTAACTGATATACAGTTCTAATTAACAATAATTTCAACTATAAATGTTTCATATTTATAAAAATCTTCAATTCACAATACAAATTTTTCCATTTACGTCCATCATGCACAATTAACAAACCAAATTACACTCCGTAACGTTCTTGTAATTAATTGAATCATCTGTTAGTCAATTTCCGAAGTAGATTAGCTTCAAAATGCAATATACAGTCAAACTATACGAAATGCACATTTCAGAAAAACAGCTGATTTCAAAACAAACAATTTCTCTGACTGGCGCCTTTAAAGTGAGCGAGTCAGAGCGGTACGAATGTATCAGTATGACAAAAATTCAAATGGTACCGCGTCATCATCATACATATTACATGTGAGGAATGTAGTCCCTTGTACATGGCTTGCAAATGTTATCTGTGCTAATTCAGTACTACTAATTCGGGTTCTATTTTTTTCATAGGGTATTGTACCATTTTAATCCCTATAATCAATATATAGTTGTATTAAGCCTTTTTTCAATATTCGTATATACCGCCTCTCAGAACAATCATATCTCAATTTAAAGCGAATTTGTAAACTTCGCCCCTGCTAAGGTTTGAAGGATCCTGACATATTACATGTCGTGTTGTCAGTTATAACACGTGATGTCCATTTAAGTTACAATATTTTATATTTTATGTGTAATAATTTAGCAAACACCAATACGAATATGCACATCTTCAGTTAAATTTTATAGAATTTTTCACGCCCTTGACTGCAATGCCTAAGGCCATGTCAGATTTTGTTTCAATTCAAAATACGTCACTTGTTCGAAATACTCAATGGCGACAATAGTGGTTACTCATAAACCATGACATTGATCTTAGACGAACAGCTTTGCTTATCCACAAATAGTCAGAGATTCCATTTAGTCGGCAGAAAAGACAATTAGGATTTGATTATTGTATCTAATCATTTAGTTTATTCTGTTAATGTTGAGGCCGTTATATAGAGTGATTACGGTGCTATTTATGTTCGTTTAATCTGATATCAACGGCAACTATTTCCGTATTTTACATCAGATACCTAAGGACTAGAAAGCTTGGCGCTTCTTCGTTACACTATAGAGGATGTAGGATGGAGTGACGACCCATTGTTCTCTTCAATTGAATGCATTATGACGCTTTAGATAGGTCATGGTCTAGTGCAGTGGTTCTTAACCTTTTTTCGTCCAGCGCCCCCTTTCAAAAATTATCGTGCTCCAGCGCCCCCCTCAACTTCATATTGTAAGGAATGTAATAAAGACAATGAGTAAGAGGGAGGACCGTAACAGCACTTCGTCAACCCCCCTAAAAACGATTGCCTTGCGCGCCGATAGCGTGATAAACCGAACTTCTGAGGGCTTCGCCTCCACGAACCCCATATCGTGGTTTTGATGGTCAGCAAAGTTTGTGTGGCCTGGTCGCCCTAGGTACCAAAATTTTCTATAATGCATGGTAATTACATATTTTCTATAATGCATGGTAATGACATTTAGAAGTCGCTACGGTATAAACTTTTTATCCTCTCAGCCCACGTAATCAGATTTACCAGTAGCACTGAGTGAGCTGTTGTATAGGAAAATAAAGGGCACGTAATTAATAATTAAACATATTCGGGCGTGCTCGCAGCTACAATTATTCGTTACCAGGGCCGTAACAGCACTTCGTCAGCCCCCCCCAAACATAAAACGTTGGTCCTGGGCCCCCATCGGGTGATAAACCAAACTTCCAGGGACTTCGCTCCCAGACCCCCATTAGGCTGTCCGCTATTTGCTGATAGCCTATTAGGTATCTACATTGGGTGTCCATTTACTGAGGGAGCTAATCTCGCCTAGCGCGAAAAATTTCACTAATTAATGATTGAATTGGTCAATATCATCGGGAATTGCATGTAAATTGAGATCAATTTTTATCCTCTCTCTGCTCACGTAAACACATTTACCGGTAGAGCTGAGTGAGGTGCAATGTTCCCTCTAAGCTGCGCACGTGCGCAGTGCTGACACGGTCTCTGCGCACAGAAAATCTACGTTGCGCACAACAAATCCGGAGTTATTACCTTTTTTTAGTCGTTACGCACTGTTGTCCAAGGGTCAGCGCAGTGAGTTGTTGAGTGAGCGCAGACTTATCAAAACTCAAAGCGAACATTGCGAGGTTTCTTAGAAACTGTAGGGCCCGTTACCAATAATTAAACATATTCGGGCGGGTGAACCCGTTGGTATGACTTCGTTGCATGATGTTATTTCGTGACCCCCTGTCTGCTATATCAAATAATATAGAATCGCTCAACGGGGATATCGCCCAACAGGAATATCCCTGTCGCCCAATCGTACTAAACTAAAAGACGAACACGATTTCAGATTGATATTTCTTCACTGACATATAATATTTCCCTGCCAGATGGAATTCGTCTTCTGGGGTTCAGATTGCCGAGAAAAGAACATTCGGTGTCATTCATTTAGGCGCCCATTGACAATTAAGCCTATATGTATTTTGAAGGCTATATGTAACGAAGTTTTCGGTGTTAATTTGCTCTCAATACTCATTCAGGATATGTCCTACCACCACATCATCTACTGCGAAGCCATTTTTCTCCAGCGCCCCCCATACCGCCCCCCTGAGCCCAGCGCCCCCCATATCGCCCCCTGAGCGTTTCCGCCCCCCTTCAAAGTCGCCAGCGCCCCCTGGGGGGCGCTGGGGGCAAGGTTAAGAACCACTGGTCTAGTGCTTAGGGACCGATGTTCTGTTGCGAATCAAAACTGTGTACGGTAAGTAGCCCTTAGGTGAGTACTGCGCTGTCATTTTGTTACTTGTATATGTCTATAGTCTGGTGGACTGATTTGTATGGATGAAGAAATGATATGGGAGGATTGGTAGGGAGTGACGGAAGAAAATATATATTTCTTCGGAGGCTTGGATAACTGGAGAGGAGCTTCGTGTATCGCAGTCTTGTGATGTTTTGAAACGATGACAATATTAATAAACCTGATTGATTGATTGATTGATGTTCTGCCACCTTTCCCACAATAAAGGAGCTTAAAAACACGCCAAAACCCATGATTATCTAACTCCCGACAGCAACATGGATGATGATAGAGCGATCTCCATACTGAGGACTGCATGTGAGCCAGCCAACTGCTTGATAAAATCAGTTCCACCATTAAAGCTGCTTAATCTAGATTCTATTTCATCATTCATAGAGGAGCTTAATTCCAGATATTGTGGAGTTGGCGTGATTGAACCAGTTTTACCAATAATATTCTAACATTTGCCACCAAGCTTCGTTGTTTGGCTTTCCACAATTAGGTGCTGCAATGGTTGTGCTAAAGGTTTTCAATGAGTTGGTGCGTGTAAGAGGAGGAGCCTATATTACTTCTGCTTTTGGTGTCAATCGGCATGAGTCCGGTAAGGAATTATCATTTGCAAAATATTGTCAAAATAGTAGATGGTTTGATATTCACTTTTGACGTAAATATGGTATTCATTAATTTAGGCTCTCGAGATGCGTAATAATTCCTGAGGTGGTCAGTAACAAAGTAGGCCCTGCTTCTACATTTTCTAAGTAGCCGATATAGGCTTACTCTAGCAGATTTTACCCACTTACATGTACTACCGGTGGTTATTTTTTTTCACTACCTGTTAACTTACAGTAAAGGTGAGGCAAAAGTACTTACTTTTTGCACTCTCAATTGTGTAAAGCAAGATTTTAGTTTGGGATATAGCCATCATGTGTATGATTTAAAATGTCATAAAGAGGGATTGCAACAGTAACTATTTACTTGAGTACATTTCAAATATTATACATCCTCCTGAAGTGGTTTTTATGCCGTGCTGGCAAATTTTTGCAGATAATGGAGAGAAAGAAATATCGCCTAAAATATCCGTCAGGTAAGTTCACTGGTATTCTATTCAGATTTTCATTCTCATTTCATTTTCCTTCAATAAAATGCCATTCCACAAGCGCTGCAGCTGATATTATTTACCTTAGCGACGCGCGTTGTCCCTAATCACTCAAGCGTAGCCAGCCTAAACGGAGAACAATGGGTCGTCACTCCATCCTACATCCTCTATAGCAGTGGTTCCCAACCTTTTTCCATCCGCGTACCACTTCGAGGTTTTATGTAGTGCTCGCGTACCACCTACATAATTTACGCACGACGTAGGCGGTAAAAAAGTTTTAACCATTTATGACGTCATGATCACGTAATTGGATATGTGGGGTGTAGGGCGATTTTTACCTAAAAATTGGAGGATTTTGACCAAATTTTGACTTCACGTACGCAAATTAGGTGTTTTCGCACATAATGTTAAAATTGTACTACTTATATTCAATTTTGGTAAGGACTGTCTGTCCTTACGAAGTAGTATGGCCTGAAAAAGCCTTTTTGACTTAAAAACTGACAAATTTTGACATGAAAAAACATTATTCTAACGGTATCCGGCCAAGTAGTAACACCAGGTTTTATGGAGGAGTTAATTAAAATTTGTTGTAGTACAACGAAAGATACTTTCTTATATTCTCGGGTGGAAATTGTCTGTCCTTACTTAGTAGCTTGCCAAGAATGGAGAAATAGCCTACCGTTTAACAGCAGTGTAGTTGTTGGTTGACAACACTGAAACTGTGCGTAAACTGCTGGTGACCCACCATGGTGCTTCATTATGACAATGTTGTCATTCATACATCACAATTATTCATCATGCGCTTCTTGATAAAACATCCATGCAATGCCCAAGCAGTCTTGCTTCAGTTAGGATATTACGATACGTTGAGAATAACACCATGTCAATTGTCAACCTATTTGTTTCGTTTGACAATTTATGATCCACGATGAGCAGACAATGGGCCGCCTACAACGGTAGGCCTATAAAGTATGGCTTCAAGATTTAAAATATCGAATCTACGATACAAACGAAATGGAGGGGTCAAAAATCTTTTGACTTTGTAAACAGTTTTGACAATTTTTTGACTTAACGCTCAATTTTGTAAAAAAAAATAGCCCTACTAATACCAAATTTTATTAAACTAGGCATTATCAGCCCGGGTTGATGAGATGCATGGAATTGTTTTTTCACCACTAGTCAAAAAAACTTCAAAAAATTCAAAATGAAACCCACCTGGACTAATAACTTCCTTCGGTCGAAAAAAAAACAGAATCTACTCGCGTACCACCTGAAAGACCTTCGCGTACCACAGGTTGGGAACCACTGCTCTATAGTTACACGATCAGAGAGAGTGAGTGCTCCCCACGGTACCTATAAACAATGTTCCCATTGAACATGATACAATGTGATGTGTTTCACATGATATCAAGCTGTGCTGCCCCTGAACTCGATATTTTTTTCTACGCAGGCGACCTGGGTTCGATTCTCGCCAGTACCCTCTTTCTGTGAGTCGCTGCTGAGAGATCGGGTGATGGGCATGGAGATTCAAGCAAATGGGAAGCAGCAAGGATTAGAGTATGAATGACGATAACCAAAAGACTTATTTTTATATTCAATGAACACAGTGCGAAAGTGATTTTACTCGTATTTCGCATAGTCATTATATGCTGTAAAGATACATTAGCGTCGTATTGGAAGTTCGGCATTGCTCACACGATCGCTAGTTATGTCGGCTGATTAATTAAACTAATTAAATTCAGTGATTCAATCGCACAATATATGCAGTTCAAAGAGACATTTCCGGTGACTGTTGTAGAGAAGATAGAAGGACGTATATGTGCAACAATACTGTGACAGATAGAGTGACCAGTGGCGTAGCAGCCACTTGGCGGTTCTGGACGACAAAATGTGACTGCACAGTGTGTGTGTGTGTGTGTGAGAGAGAGAGAGAGAAATAGTTATGGTATTCTTTTTCTCCTGCACCATCGAGATGCTTTGACGACGGAGATGCGGTACGGACTTTTTTTAATAATAAGGTCATCTAGTCTGCACCCCCATTTTTCCCTCAGTGATTGCTGAACGCCTAGCGGGATAACCGCGGATACTAGTTATCGAGTCTTGGTCTGGCCCGGCCGGGGATCGAACCCACGACCTACCGATCAAGAAGCCGGACGCATTAATCATTAATATGTTAACATGGCGATGGAACTAGTCCGAAACAGCCGTCAATGCCGATTGTTCGGAGAGTTCGCAGAAAAAAGAAGAATGCCAGGCGAACAATCAGAGGAGGATGCTGGCCTCAGTGTTGTTGAAGAAGTTAGACGATATGAATGATTCAAGCTTTGGACAGATTTAAACTTGAAGCTGAAACTAGGTTTACCGGCATACACCACTTAAATGATATGTTTGGATTTTTGAATTCCCACGCGCTGCTGCAAAGCGGAAGTCACAATTTATTCACCAGCGCTTTTAGAATCACTTATGACAACGAGATGGATTTTTTGGAGTTAGCTGCGATAACTGTCATGCGTTATACCTTCGAATCATATCAATCAGAAGAGTGGTAGCTTTTTGTACAAACCATATGAGGCCTCTAGACACAAATTAAGATATGATCATTGAAGTTGTTCAACTTGAGATTTTAAAAGGGTCAAGAGGCTGGTGCGCAGCACCGTAACTGCCGCACCCCAAACCCCCCAATTGGGGGGGGGCGAGCTCGTCGGGGGCCCAAAATTATTTCGTGAATTAGCAAAAATCATTGAGTATTTTTCGAAAATTTATGCAATTTTTCAAAATTTTGTCGCGCTGCGCGCGAATTCACGTAGCCGTTTATCATTCCTGTTGGGTATTGAGCCATTACCGCGCCACGACCCACCAAGACATGCAATCAAGTTTTAGGCCATATAACATGCGACTCCAAGAAGTGTGCCAGAACGATTGGCAGCGAGAAAAGCTTGGCCGAAAAGGTCTATGCCCTTATGCAGATCAAAGACTTCGCTATATATACAAAATACATATAGGTTAAATTGTCCATAGGCGCGTAAATGACTGGCGCCGAATGTTTCTGTCTTTGTGATCTGAACCTCACAAGACAAATACCATCCCGCTGGGAAAAATTTTATGCCAGTGCAGAAATACCAATTTTAAATCGTGTGCTTCTCTTAGTTTAGAAGCCTACGTTTGGGCGGTTCTATATTTTTTGATATAGCAGACTTGAAGTCACGAAATAACATCATGTAACGAAGTCATATCAACGGTTCCGCCCGCCCGAAGATGTTTAATCATTATTTACGGGCCCTCCCGTTTTCAAGACACTTCACTCAGCTCTACCGGTAAATCTAATTATGTGAGTAGAGAGGACAATAAATTGATAGCATATTATATATGCAGTCGCCGATCTGATTGACCGATTTTATCATAAATTATCGAAAATTTTCGCGCTTCGCGCTGGCTCACTATACAGTACGGGTAATTTCGTGACAAACGCGAACAACGTGATGGAGGGGGTCGTTTTATCACCGGGAGCCCAAGACCCACGTTTTTGGGGGCCTGACGAGGTGCTGTTTTGTTCCTGCCAACGGGTATACGCCCGAAGATGTTTAATTATTATTGAGTGGTCCTACCTTTTTAAACACTCCTCACTCAACTCTACCGGCAAATCTGATTACGTGAGCAGAGAGAAGATAAAAATTAATAACAATGTATGCAATTCCCGATCATACTGACCGATGAAATCATGAATTCTAGAAATTTTGCGCGCTTCGGCGACAAAAGCTGACTCACTAAACAAAGTCCCAATGAATATGATGAATAGTGGTAAACAGTGTATCGCCGGAGGGGGGTCTGGGGGGCGAAGCCCCCAGACGTTCGATCTATAACACTATGGGGGGCCCAAGACCAAAGTTTTGGGGGGGCCTGACGAAGTGCTGTTACGGCCCTGCTGGTGCGGAGCAGTGAAACCACGTTTGATCGTATTTCAACAGCGTTTGATGATTTTCAGTGGTTCGTTAATGCAAAGCTACTAGATTCGGCACCATATTTATGCTCGTTTCTGAAACTTTATCCGACCATTGCTGTGTCAATTGCGAGCTGTGTGAGGCAGACTTGGACAACTAGAAAATTTTCAGCTTTTCTGAATTAGATTAGAATTAGAATTAGAGCTAATTAGTTCGCAGAAACTTGGAAATTGAATGAAATTGTATATGGGAAATGAATACAGCAAAATGCAGTTCACATCAAATCACAGTGCGTGGTGCAAAAGGCCGTGAGGCGATAACCGCCACATATTTTTTGTTTAATAAACAACAACAACACTGCATTCCCATAACCATGAGAATGGTTAACTTCTGTACACCAAGCTTGGCTCGATTTTTATTATACTTTATTGAAATATTACTTCTTTCATGGTAACCGTGGGCATCGCCCATGTTAGTCAGAATAACGAGCATGATTGAATTGGAGATCTAGGCGTGTCTCTGAATGCGGCGAATGTTCGGTTAGGTGTGCTGGATTTGGCGCTGCGCTGGTGGAATAATAGTATTTACGGTGACCAATTTCGTCACACCGACATCTCCAAAAATCGTCTTTCATTTATGCCTGAAGAGGCAGGGATGTCTGTTACACATGTTTTGATCTTGACAAGGCCTACATCGCCAGTAAATGAAATAAATTGACGACACATATTAGCTGTAAATTAGTCCACTTCATTGAAATAGATACTGTTTAAAACGATGGTGAGATAATTTTCAAATAGAGTATTTGATATTTAGGATATTCTATCATTTACTCTGCAGCACTCCGATATAGTACTCTTACAGGCGGATTATAAGACGAATGGGCATCGTGACAGATCTTATTCCTATCAAAAATCATCGTCCTCTCTTCATGTCATCCTACACATTCGGTGAATACCATCTAATCTAATTGTATACATACATCGTGTTAAAACTTAAAACACTAATGCCTTTCATTACTTTATGACAAGAAGGGGGTCTGGTGATACATTTGGTGTCTGGTGATACATTTGGTGTACATCTGGTGATACATTTGTCGACAGAAATGGATATATATAAGATGTCCTGTAGGACATCCTCAAAGATATCCTGATAGACATCCTCAAAGATATCCTGATTAACATCCTTAACGATATCCTATAAGATATTTTTTGTACAATTCGACCCTGTGTGACCCTGAACCCTGGTTGGCTAAACCTGCTATATGCTGCACTTCACACATGAACGAATACGAATCCTCAGTTTTACAAATCATGTATGGCTTTTTGTTCTGTATTGCACCAGTTCAAAATACAAAAAAATGCATTTGACTAGACCTCGACGAAAAATTGGAATAAAAATGGATGAAGAATGAAGGTAAAATAATAGTCCCTGACATAACATACGTTAGCAAGAAGTAGGCCTTTTTGTTCAGAAGGAAAACTAATTGCCAATTTTAAAAATCAGCATGTATATTAGGGTTGTTCAAAAAAAACTTTTTTTTCCAAATCGCACTCGTCTAGTGACTAAATCGTCAGGTTGTCCAAGAAAACGATGCTCACCAAATTTGACTCAATTCCAACCAGTAACGGCCATGCAATCTTGAATTGAAATTTTAAAATTATTATCAAAAATAAAAAAATAAAAATTCTCAAATTTTTCTGTCAACCCCATGAAATTGTTGAGCTGTCTTCAAAGACGATGCAAAACAAATTTGAGTCAATTTCGGCTAGTAGAAGCGGAACTATTTGAGTTTTTCGTTGATAATTCCACAAAATTTCAATTTAAGATTGCACGGCCGTTACTGGTTGGAATTGAGTCAAATTTGGTGTGCATCGTTTTCTTGGACAACCTGACGATTTAGTCATTAGGCGAGTGAGATTTGGAAAAAAAAGTTTTTTTTGAACAACCCTAATGTATATGGCTTTCTGTTCTGTATGAAATCAGTACAAAACACGAAAAAAACATGGATGAAAAAAATACGTTAGCAAGAATTAGGCCTTGATACAGAACTGTGCAATCACTTCAGCCAATACTTCTGCCTCCTCGATAACAGTCTTGCTCATGTTTTCTCCTTTATCGTCGTCCTATAACATAAATGAATTGATTACTTTGATTGATTGGCAGTAGAGCAATAGTCATTATATGTGTTTGTTTGTGAGTAATGCGGGACGGTCATGTCAAGTCACATTCATCCAAGGATTCCGAACCGTCTTTAGGAAGTCACGACGAACTTGGTGGAGTGTGACAGCCAAGTCAAACTTTACCATCTACTTCGACGACATTGTCGATTTAACTCTGCGCGCCAAATTTGGCTCAATTCCAACATATAGAAGCCAATAAACCAGGGGTTCTCAGCCATCTTTTGGGCGTGGCCCATTTTCGGGTTTGGAAATGTTCTTGAGACCCATCTCTTACCACAGAGTAGCGTCGTAGTCCTTTTCAATGTGTGGTAATCGCCACCACCAATTTGCATATTTCTCTATTATAAGCACCTTTTTATCTTACTAATCATATTTAAATGTAGACCTACAGGGACAAAAAATCGCGCAAAGCACGACAAAAATCTACTTCAACAAACGACCAACAAAGTAATTTTGGGTTCAGTCGAGCTCCCCTAATTGGGTGTTTGGAGTGTGACGGCCCTGGAAGATCGTATAACTCATCGTTATCGTTCTGGGTCAGCTTCAAACATTTATTTGGTGAACGGGATACTATAGCTAGCTGTAAAATGTACCTAATATATATACCAGCGAAGTTTCAAATCCCTAATTTTGTATCTCAATGATTTGACTTCTACACGTTGGAATTGAGCCATATTTGCCATGCATCTTGTTCGCCACCGAAATAGCCGACCCAATGCTCCCTCTAATTTTTGACGAGTCTGCACACACTCACCAACTCACAGTAGTGCATAATGACTAAAAAAAATGACATCACTTCAGATTTTTTCTGTGCGCAGAGACCAACTTAGCACTGTGCAATTGCGCACGTGCGCAGTGCAGCTTAGAGGGAACATGGGTCAGGCAATAGCAATCTGAGCCCCCCACGCGGTACGAATGCGACCAGTTGAGGATGAACTTGCTTCCCGTGTAGAAATGTGAATTGAAAGGAGTTTGAAATGAGTGACGGATTATTGGCAAAAAAGTTTTGGAGACATTGGTTCGTGGTTCCACCGCTAAATCTGAGCAAGTGTAACGAGATGATCAAAAATTTATGCAAGCAAGACCAACAATTTTGACAAAATTAAATGACTATAAATTTTTTTTTTAATTACATCACGTCAAAGTTTGGGAACCACTGGTATAGTGTTCTGAAGATGAATGGAAGCGGCCCTGGAGGTAGCAACGATTCACTTACTGTCAAATGATATGATAAAGAACGCAGCTGTCACACAGACGTCAGATTCATAAACAAAATTACCTTGCAAGCTCCAATAACAGTTAGAAATCGTCCCACTTTGGTTGTAATTGTTGTACTCTCGGCCGTAGGATGAGCCACTTTACATGCTCCTTCAAAGATAATATAAGTAGATCAGGGGCTGCATTACAAAACAATGCGGCAAATCGGAATCTCCGCCAGCGGTAACAATCTCTCTCGAATGTGATCACCCCATAGTGTCAAAATTGGTATTTCAAAACATTCCAGACTCAACACCGAGTTGCGCAATCAACGCACTTGTTTGTGATTTTGCCATGTCGGCAATGTCAGTGGAAGATGACTTCAAACGAGGGCTTATAAGGCTGTGTGGTCAGCAACGATTTGCAATTTAGCTGCGATGATCTTTCACAAGAAGGGAAAGCAAAATACTTTAACTCTGTATAAATGCTCTCGAAGGCATTGTTATCGAGGGTTTTGTAATCTCGATTGTAATATCAGTAACAACTTACGTGTAATAGTCTTGTAAAGAGTAAAATTTTGAAAACTTCTTTTTTGTCCATTTTTGCTTCTTTGACCTTTTAGGCTGAACAATTGCCACACATCTTTTACAGCTATGCTTGTCATGATATTTCTGACCGTTGAAGCCAATTGTTCACCGTGAAGTCCTTTCAAAGCAGATACCTGTAGTACAAAATACAAATGGCTCTGCCTTACGATAGTGGTGTGTACCAGAATGAAAAATAACTAGATCAGCCCAAAAAATAAGTAGGGTTTCGATATTTTTCGAATTCACTAATATAGCATCAATTCATCATGGCAAAGTACATGCATAAATGACGATTATACCCCCAAACCCCCCTCTGGCTACGCGCCTGCATAAACATCAAATAACTTGATGGAACGTTGATCTTGACGAGAGGTTAGATCAGGGTGGGCAACTTCTCCAGTCAGCAGGCCGGATATAGGAAAATTAAGTACTTGGTGGATCGGATTGCTGAATCGATGCATTATTCGTCCATTTATCCACAAGGAATATATCGTATCTAATGAGTGTATTTTAACGACAGCAATGTCACTTCAAAGCCATTTCTCGCCAATAATGGAGAATACAATGTGGATTTGAGAATAACATTGTCATGTAGGCAATCTCGATACTGAATTCATGCGGCCTGCGTCCTCTACCAAATTCAAAAAGTGGCCTACAACCGATTTTGAGTTGGCGCCCCTGGCATAAGCGGTGCCTTACAAAAACCTAGAAGTGTGCCGTGCTACAAGTCGGCGGTTACGGAATCAAAAATAGGAAATATCAGCCTGCTGACCATTGAAGTCGACAAAAATCATGATTACCACAGACCACATTAGGTTTGATTGCATCGACAATGCCGATAATGCAAGTCTTCTCGCTTCAACGAACTTACGCGTAAGCTCCACTCTTGCAACGCTGCGCATACACGTATAATATAATAACATAGTCACTAAAATTTGACGTAGTAAGGAATTAGTGGGGAATCTCGGCAAACTGGGGCGGGGCATTATCATGTAGGACAGAAAACTGTCGGCGGGCCGGACAAAATCACTTCACGGGCCGTATGCTGCCTGCCCCTGGGTTAGATACTCCGGCTAAGTTTGCTCTAATCGACAAAATCATACCCGTTCAGATTTCTTGCAATCGCCGTCAGTCAAGTTCTTTTCCAGTTGTTCCATTTGAGATACGGTTTGACAGGGGTTTTCAATAAGATCTTCAAGCAAGATTGGGGCTGTTGTACTGTGTTTATTTTTTGAGTCGTCGATGTGACCTTTACTTAGATCCATCATCTGGTTCATCTGCTTGGAGCAGAGGTCCATCATCTGGTTCATCTGCAACTTGATGTCTTTGATGTCTTCACGCATCAGAGAAATATATAGAGTTGGAACTGGGTGCAGATGTTGGAGTTGATGAAGAACATGGAGGAGCTAAAAAATTATTTGAATTCAAGAAAACTGGATTGATCATATGCGATAAACTTACCATTACTTTGTGATAGGCCTTGTTGTTGACAGTCAGAATTTTGCAGTTCAACATTGCTTACAAATGAAGGATCGTCTGGAAAATAGAGCGACTCTATTGCTTAAATTCGAGAATGAATCAAAGTGTTAGGAGCTTACTGCATTGGTTGATTCCCTGCAACTGGCCGCTACATTCAATGTTGGGATCATGCTGTTCTTGAACACTCTCCTCACTTGATGATGGCAAACTTGCATTTGAAGCATCATTAACAAGAGCACTTTTGCTTGTCACACTTTCATCGCCAGAATCAGGAGGTGACCGCACTCTTGTTGGAGTTGGTATAGGCATGCCTTGTGTCTGAATACTTGGGTTACGTATTTTCTTTGAAGGAACAGCATCATCTACAAAGTATGAGAGTTATACATATGTCACTTCTGCGTATAACATATTAGGCAGAATAACAGTGTAGGCTATACCTTGATTATCAGATGACATGGACTTGTCAAAAAATCTTTTGGCGGCTGACGTTTTCGGTTAGGCCGTTGTAGGTCCTTATGAAGCGGAGGGCAAGCTACTATTGTCTGCAACTGCCCTCACATCACGAAAGGCCTTGACCCATAAATCTAAAACAGATGGATAATATAAGTTTCCAGATTTATCAAACTACTGGATTTGTAAACAGCGCAACTAGATCTAGAATTACTCAAATTTGAAAACTCGCACAAACTTGAAAAAACGATATTGTATCGCACACGCAAACATAGAACTGCTAATGAACGGTACGCAAGTAACTGTATATATAGCTTAGTGGTTCCCAACCTTTTTCGGTGTCAGGGCCAAATTTAGAATTTCAGAGTATATAGTTGGGGCCGCACGAATTTGTGACTGCTTTAGATCAATAAAAAGTTCACAAAATAGAGTAAAATCGAGGAGAACTGCTGCTGGGTTTTGCCTCAGCGTATTCAACCGTGAGTCACGTGTTGTACATCTATTCGTAGATTAGTTATCAATACCTATATACAGTAGTGACATAACGTTAGCACTCTACTCAGAGCTTTTCTGCAATCCTAATTAACAACTCCAGACTCCAAGCTAAGCAAGAGAATTTTATAAATATAAATTTTATATCATAAATCGATTTCTTTAAATTTTTGTGGGGGACGCAAGACGGCTAGCTCGAGGCCGCGGTTGGTATAGCTACATGCTACAGTCTCATTTTTGTCATGATTCAAGTCATCCCAACACTGGTACTGAGTAACGGTAAACCTTCACAAATTATGAGTTGACTTACCGGATGAGCATTTGATACGTATTTTGTACAGAGTCCAATTGCCCGTGTCATATTTCACTTGACGATGATGAAACGATCCGTCCCGTCAAATCGGCGGTTCTAGCTCGCTTGAACCGTAGCCACTCTTTCTGGTATTGCCTATACGTCTGTGCTTCCCCCGTCTTATTTTATATCTGGGCATTACCACGTTGTAGCTGAGCTCCCACTACACTATTATAGACAAAAGTACAAGAACATTCGATCACAATGAATGATTTTAGCGACCACCATCTGATGATATTATATAATCCAGCACTGTCACAATAACTTATACGATATTCGCAAAAGTGCAAACCAAGTTCTATACTTTGTGACATTATACCATTCACTATATACCTATGTTTCGTATCAAGCATATATAAATTACCATCTACAGTTCAGTTTTCAGTAATCCTCTGAAGGAATATGGTTGGTTGAGCCTCAATTTACCACGATTAATTCCAGAACGCAACTAAACCTAACATACGACTGCGTAGCTGTAAGCCTCCATTACGAGAGCGCTTTGTCTGACTGACAGAGTGACAGTATTTCGCGCCGAAACTTATGTGAACTCGCAAGGGAGAAATGGCCTCTCGTTTACACTCCGGATCAGAAGCCGGAGTCGTAGCAGGATTTCAGCCGGACTGGATGCGGATTCTGAATTTATTTCAACAGTCGGATTTTGGCAACATTCTTAATTATAATTTTAAATACGTCATCATGATTTTGGCAGAATTTTTTTGGACGCAGAACCGGAAATTCTCCAGTCGGATTCTGCGGACTTTCAAATTTCCTTCCAAAATTTGGGAACCGACCAATTCCAATCAAATACAACCCAACCACCGAAAGCAGCGGAGGTGGCGGAGCGCGAGGATGCGGGCTAATATGATAGGCTATTTAATTTTAGTCTGCAAAATTGCAAGAAAGAGCGTGACACTAGGTGGAACATACGGTAGTGACACAGGTGATTAATCGCCCCATGAGAGTAAAAGTTCAATATAATCTACTGTACATTTATAAACACCACTCTACAGGGGCGTAGCCAGGGGGGTAGAATTGAAGAACGTTCTACCCCCTTCCAGGCTCGATTATATCCCGAAAATCCCAAATAAACGCTACTGCTATAACAACATTTCTTCACGATATCGCCTAATTTCAATTTGCTACGCGCGGCGCCGATTGCCGACGCTTATTACATGCCTTATTACATAATATTAGAGTTGCCGGAGGTGGGATATTAGGGTTGGGGGAGGGGATATTAGGGTAAGGGGAGGGGGGATATCAAGGTTGGGGTAGGATATTAGGGTTGCCGGAGGTGGGATATTAGGGTTGCCGGTGAATACAAAATTTCCCGAGGGCGGAATTCACCGAGGGCCGAGGTCATCGAGGGCCGGGTTCACCGAGGGACGGGTTCACCGAGGGACGGGTTCACTGGTAATCCTGCTGAGAAGCCGAAAGCACGAAGTGCACAGTGCATATAATTGTTGCATTTTCGATCAACGCTTGCCAAGGGATGGATTTTTTCAACAATATTGGTGCTTGTACTTGCATATTCTGCATATTATCCTATATCACCATACATGATCAGATTTGCCTGATGGAAGTGATGACTTCGAAAATTCGCGGCATGTAATTGTACAGTAAATCTTACACAATATTAATGCCATGCCATTTCGCCATTCCCACAAAGGATTGCGCTATTGATATGATATCAGTATCGCTCACACGTACGATACCATAATAAAAGAAAAATCTCTTTCTTGAGTCGCACACGATTGCAAATTCTCATTGCTTCGCGGAGCGCAATATTTGCCTTTTCGGGCCGAACTTGTAGGCCTACCTCGGTTTCAGACTTCAGAGATAGCACTATTTACCCCTGGCAATGTTCCCTCTCATTTTTCTCGAGTCTGAGCGCCTGCGCAGTGCTTTGGACAAGAGTGCGCAACGATTGAAAAACGGTCATCACTTCATCATCACAATATGTCCCTAGGTATTGTGCAGTTCGCTACTTAAAAATTAGTGACTAACCAACTATTGATGTTCGCGTATCGCCCAATCCTTCCGAGACGAAGACGCACAAAAAATGTTTAGCGTAATGACTACTCGGAATATGGAATTCGCACCACTCTCAAAACACAATTTTTGGTGGCCCTGAAAAGGGCCTTTGTAGGTGGCCCTGAAAAGGGCCTTTGTGGGTGGCCGTGAAAAGGGCCTTTGTGGGTGGCCCTGAAAAGGGCCTTTTAAACGGGATATCTAGTCCGAATATGTTGGAGCAGATGCTCAAACGGATCATCTCCAAATTTCATGCGCCACATAAACTCAAAAAGGTACGTATCAAGGAGTTTTCGACTCGTACCACATTCGAGGTCATCATGTTCCGTCTGCGCTCCGGCCATTGTAGTCTTAACGCCGATTCGTTCCAAATAGGATATTCAGATATACTCCGTTATGTCTCCATTGTAATATCGCCGAAACCGTCGACAATTTTCA
>NW_027648702.1:0-47273 GCF_051294905.1 Botryllus schlosseri | reverse complement strand
TTAATTGTTCACGAGAGATCAGAGACTCGCTGAATTGACAGCACTACCGATATTCGTTGGCAAGCTTATCATATACGCGTAAGCTCATCAACACGTGGAGATTGTATGATCGTCAATTACGCATGCACTTAACCCCAATGAATTGATGCTATATTAGTAAATTCGAAAAAAAATGGAAACCTCCTCTTTTGTTTCGACCCCCTTATTTTTCGGCTGGCTGCACGCCTGTACGTAACCACGGTGCATAAGTAAACACTAAACACTAAATAGCCTACAAAGTTAACGCATTTCCGGTTCAATTTATACAGATAGGCGCCGATTTTTATTTTTACACGGGGTGGCCGCCAAAAAAGGGAGGGGTTTGAATAAAATGGGAGAGATTTGAAATTGTTTCAAATTTACCATGGTAACATCAATTTATTACGGTTAAATACATACGTAGATGCCGATTGCCGATAATACCTTGATAACAAAAGCTTCATCGTGGTGACGAAGTTACGCGTATCAGTACGCGTAAGCTTGCCAGCGAGTCTGGCGGTGCCGTCAATTAGCGATTCCTCGATCTCGTTTCAATGTCAACTATTTACCAACACGCGCGGCGCGCGCGAACAATCGAATGCGCAATAGCGTTGGGTCCCCGGAAAATCCCGATCACTGGATTAATCCTAATGAAATCCTGGGATTTGTAAACAGCATCTACCAAGGCTTCCGTAGCGCCATATCTCTTATTTTGGTAATGAAGCAGTGTCACAAACTCGGCTGATTGTCTAAAACAATTCACAACTATGTGATATTCAAAGCAACTACGGCATAACAATGAACTATACAATCACTTCCGGATCACTTTCGGATCGTAGCAGTGTAACTGAGTAAATGCATCCTGTGTCAAGACGTTTTGAAAGCCTCATGTCCTTGCACAGGGTGGACAACCTTTACGGCCAAAGGGCCACATGAGCTTTGCGAACCATTTCGCGGGTCACTTGAATGTTAATGACCTTTTTTTCAGTCTTCCGATAGGAGCGAACCGGATAAGGTAATGGTTAAAACAATACTTATAATGTTACGCATCAATATTAATGACAATTATGACATGAAGAGTCGACGCGTACCCATGATATAGCCTCGCGCAGCGCGACAAATTTTCATGTTAATGAATGAATTCGGTCAATAATAATGTTACTTGCATATATAGCAAGTATGTGAAATATCGTACTTTATGGTCATGGCCTTGGTCATATACGACGATCTGCGGAAAATGTGACTGGCCCCTGGCTACGTCAATGCGTCGGAACTGATATTTTAGTCATAAAAATCAAAAATTTCGCGGTCAAACTAATACAATTTTGGTTGTTTGGTTTTGGTTATTTATTCTCTGATAATATACGGTAAATAATTTCGAGAATTACCCAGCGGGCCACTCATAACGTTCTCGCGGGCCACGGGTTGACCGCCCCTGGTCTCGCGCAAACGAATAACGCATTTAAGGTCTGTACACATGATGATACTTAAATCATGCATGACTCAATCGGACATGTCAAAGAAAGATCAGCCAAGAATGAAAATAGGGAATATCGATTCGTTTTATAAATCACACAAGCCTCGCCTCGATGAACCTCGTAGCCAGTTAACTGCTGTGGACGGGCTAACATTCAATCAAATTGCCCAAAGTGAGCGAATTCGTCTGGCCTTTAAGGCTAACGGCTATGACTTGCTAAGATGTCACAGACGGGTTCGGGACTTGGTGATGAAGGACAGCAAAAAATCCGCAAGTGTGTTCTAGTAAAGCTTATGGTAATGAAACGGAATAATGGACGTTTTTCGATCGCGCTGGGCGTCTCAACTTCTGCACGAAACATGCGGCACACGAACGTATCGCTCATCATGCGGTTGGCTTTCTATCGCCGGGATTCATTTATATTCACAGGAGCACGTTTTTGCGCCAATATTACAAGTAACAAATGAACTTTTTGTGAAGCTTGTATGTGTACCTTACTACTTTGCTAATCCCAAAATTTGATCCTAAGTCCCTGCCCTAATACGCAACCTCGGTCACGACGAACTATTTGACAGATCAATATGTTAAAGTCTAATGGAATCTGTTCTGCAATGGCACCGATTTCAGGTGATTCAAGCCCATCTGTCCCATCTTTTGATAACTTGGCCTTGACGCACACCTTCTGATGTTTTAATATCAGCGCTAATCGATTACGTCCGTACTAGTCTGTTCGTGGCGAATTGCGAAGATTCAAAGCTATTCAGTATTCAATTAACAAATATTTGATGAATTAAAGGGTACTTCTTATTTATTCGTGTCCATGGGCACTCCCCACCAAAATCGCTTATGGTAATGTTATGCAAAATCAGTTCGGAAACGAAAATTCTTCAAAAGTAATGAATGAATTCGGTTATTAATATCGGTACTTGCATATGCGTGATCAAATTTACTGGTGGAGTTGATGTAAATGTTTTCTTCGAAAAGTTAGGGGTGCCATGCCATGGTTGATGGCAAATATAGCATTCGTCATCTCGAAACGGCGTCAACTGTATTACGAAATGAATTTCCAAAACGTCCGTTCGAAATGTCTTGCATTCTTTCCCGAATATGGTGTCATAATAACTGACACTTAAATAGTCAACACGGATTCGAATTATCAGATATCCATTTTGCCAAGTTCGAACCATGACTGATGTACATTTGGAAGCTGACTGTCGGCAATTGACGTTTGGACTGAACTAACCCCTCGGTGAAAGCCGTCTGGTAAACTTTTATGGGTAGATCGCATGCTGCAATATTGTGAGCGTCCCTGTTGTAGTCGTTTTGAACTGGACGGCATAACGGTAGAATACGAGCAGTGCCGGCAGTTAGCGCTTGAATAGTCATTTCGCCAATGATATAATTCGCCTATGTAATTGAGGGCACGCGGTCTTCGTTTTCACTTCATCCATTTACATGTAGATAGGATACCCCAGAAGTATAACCATCACCGATGTAGGCCCTTCAAAACCGTTGGACGGGATAACGGTCGGTAACTAGCGATCTTGTCAACAGCTGGTATCGAATAACGTAGAACAGCCGATAATGTCCTTTATTTTTGAATCTGCAAATGTAACACAGCTTCCTACAGTGGTGTTGTAGGTCAACAATACCCTGGAACGTGTGCCTGTGCAGTGTGCGGCTTTAGGATTCCAAATCAGGGGCAGCTAGTAGTACTGTTATTTTAGTTTATTTCAGTTACTGAAAGAAACAATGTACCATGTGACTTGCTTTGATTATGGCTCCTGTTGCAGAGTCCGACTCGAATCAGCTATATTATTCTGATTTGCCCATACGTACCCACAAGGTTGTGCCGATATATATTATGCCAATCTTGTGTTTTGTAGTGATGTATAAACTAATGGCGTTTAAGGTTGTGCTGGTGAATATCTTGGCAGTATGTGTCACTGCGGATAAACTAGTCAAATTCGCCGGCTTGAGCGCGGAACTGCCGTGCTCCGCTCCTTTAATTGACCTCGGATACGGGGCGATCATGACCTACAACTGGACTAAGGGATCCGAGCACATTGCTAGATACAGCGTGCAACACCGATACGATACCTTGCATCCAAAACATCTGTGAGTATATTACCAAATTTTATTTGTTTGGTGTAAAATTACTGAGGACAGCAGACACGCTTTTAAATCGGTCATGCTCCTCTCCGTGTTGTACGGCACCGGAAAGTGTAGACGACCTTATGTGTCCTCTTTGCTACAGTTGAAGACAGTGCCATTCACGGTTTTCGTTTACAGTGCGCTTGTTCTCTGTTTCGTTCACCTTTTATAAATAACCACGTTGCTGATGAGGATGTGATAGCAGAACATTCGCAATCGATGATACTGACTAATGACTGACACAATTGATTGTTTTCACCCTAGTATTTAAGGGAGCCGGAGCGTTTACATCCATGAGCTCCGGAGCTGTAGCTACTTTATGATAAAAGAGAGCTCCGCAACTAAAAATAAACATTCACGCTTTCTCCAAAGCCCTTCTGAGTTCTGACAAACTATTAATTTCGTTTTTCACTTCTACTTGTGAAGTAATTCGGGCATGCGCTTATGCTGGTGTTTGATTGTAAATCTCCGGCAATATTCTCTTTTTACAAGAGTACCAGCAACTACGATTTTGACCACACATCGGTGTAGTTCATCAAACTGGTTACAAAGTCTGTGTATTTGCATAACCAGAAGACATCGATAACGCGATAGGGAAATTTTTAGATGGTTCCGCGAATCGTTTGGACGACGATTAGCATCTACTTCAACAAATCTACGGATATATGATCTGAAACAGTCAGACGCTGGGGAATACACATGTACCACGATATACTCTAACGGGCATGCGAAGAAAAAAACTAATTTGATCGTTAAAGGTATGTATAGATTTTGATATATGGTATATGTAACTATTGAACAACGTCGCCGTGATTCCGTCGTCGCGGTTGTAAGGGGATTGCGTGTGCGACGAATGTCGGACTATTAGGACATTTGCTCCTTCGGATAGAACGTTAAGGACATCTACGTTTCGAAACGCTTGTAGGGCATCATGTAGTCCAGCGGTGTCAAACATACGGCCTACCACTTGGCTTCATCCGGCCCGCGACGCAATTCTGATTATATGTGAAAATACTTGGAATATCCAGCATATTTCCAGTAGAAGAAGAGATATTTTGTAACAAATATTTTCAAGTAAATATTCCTTGAAGACAGCAAATGTCGATCATCTTCAGTTCATATGCCACAATATAACCAAACCACGGCACTTTTGTCTTTCACTCTAGTCACCATTAGCAACACGGGGACATTGACACCAAATTCTGGGAAGGAAATAAAGTCGATTAATATTGGAACAGATCAATTACAATTTGAATACAATCATTATTGTGCCGTAGTAATAGCATTGCTTGTTAACCTTTTAAGCGATCGCACCCCTTGTGCTTTCAATATGACTTCCCGCACCCCATTGTCCGCTTCCAACACAAACTCTGATGGTGTGGTTCCTATATTGAAGTCAAGAAGCCCACTCATATAAAATCGCGCGTGGCGCGAAGAATATTTTCCAGTCGAATGAATTGGTCCAGAAGATATTCCACATCATATACGCATGCTTCCACAATGTACCTTGTACCCCGATGGTGTCTATGGACCCCTGGTTAAGAGCCCGTGGAATAGAAATGTCCAATCGCCGAAGAATCCATCGGTGTTACAGCTGTGGAGTGTTGGACCACTACCTCACTCGCCACCGATAATAACATGGATAAAGAGAACAAACAACACCAAGGATGTAACCAATCTATACGTCACGGTGGGCATAGAATGTCAATGGTTTCCATACTGACCTCATTATATACCTATAATATACTCTACGCAACGCAAGCTCCGACCTTTTAATGTATTACTATTTCCGATGACAGTTTCATAGATTGTCGCGTCCGTAGGATTACCAAGTCACTATTCCGAGACGCAAGTCCTTCTCTGATTTTAACGTTAGACCCGACTCAACTCGAATTATTTTAGTTCATCACTCAGTCGATCCAAAATCGAGTAATTTTACGAAAGCTCGCACCAAACCAAATCACAATCTTCAGTCACGAATCATCAACGGGTCATGTTTTATCATCATGAACTAGAAATGTGACGTATTAGATGATCTCCTACCGCATGTTAGATTTAGATGTGGTGGTGAGGTTTGTTGAGATTTCAGGTTTTGCTTGTAGTTTTAGAGCAGGGACAGGCCACCTTTCGTGTGCAGCGTGCCAAAATATTCCAATTTCAAAAATATTACCAGCTGGCGTGCCTAACATTTTTAGTTTTGTCATATGTATCGTTTCAAGCAGGGAAATCCACTAACCGCTTATCTGAAGCTGGCAGTCGGCATCAGTTGCGCAAGTGAAGTATGAGTGGCGAAAGGTATAAATTCTGGTCGCTACCGCACAACAGCTATCATTTAATATACATAATATTTGCTTAATTTATTGCAAAAAAAATATTCGCGCTATGGACTACTGTGGCTGCTTTTGTAGTTTCTGTGTTCGGTACCACAGCCAATAAGCGACACGCGCATCAACGTTGTTACAACGGTATAACTTGGTCATGAAATATGTACCCACCCCTGTATCATACACGTCAGTTTGACACATAACTTTGTCTGCAAAGCTCTGCAGATCGCGGCACAGACTTCCGCTGTTCAAAATATATTGGAATCACCTATATTGTTTTACAAAATAATTTGGTCACCTTCGGGCTTTTTCCATTTTGAACATTTCCGTTTTACTTTCTGCCACAAACATGATTATAACGTGTCGTATGCGTCAATTCGTTTGGTGTGCCATAAAAAATCCTCTCGTGTGCCAGGGGTTGCCGACCACTGTTTTAGAGTGAACTTAAGGTTCATAAATATAAAAAAAAGATATATGACACTTGGATATATTGTCGAATGCGTGAAATCCCAAAAGGCCTTCGCGGGCCGCGTGTTTGAGGCCTCTGGTTTAGACCAAGCAAATCCGTATTATTGTTTCAATTGGATCGCTTGATTAAAATGGAAATATAGAAGACCGACACGCAACGCCTGCTTAGTTTCCATTAGCAGATTTAGCACAGCAGACAGGATTCGACGCCTGGTAAATCGGCACTTATTAGGAATTGGAGTCTCTCGTCTCGGATTGCAGCTATGGCCCGACAAATTAAGCCCTATTATCCTTATTCCCAAACAAAGTCTTGCCCAAACTGTAACCCGATTAAATCCAAGTCAAGCTAACTAGACCGCACTCGTCATTCATGCGATCTTTTCGAATTGAGCTCCTCGCCCAACCCCTAACCACCTTGACCCCATACCTGATCAAATTTGACTTAACCCAAGTAATCTAACTTCAGGTCTGTCGTAACCGAATTTAACTTATCAATTAACCACAAACCTAATCTCTCACATTGCCCAACTCTTATTAATTTCAGCCAACTCCTAACCAAGTGTCATACGAGTCATTCCTAAACCACCATATAACAAATTAAATGTCTGACAAGTTTTGTGTGAAACTTGAAATGTTTGAATTGTCTGATAACCGCATGCGATATTCAAGGCCTGCTTTGGCGCGAAGCTCTGGTCTGGAAACTTGGATTTTTTCTCAGAATCGCAATGTTCCATTCACTTTCAATTTTCGTTTCAGACCGCCCCCATATCGACATTAGAAGCAGGAAACCCACCGGGGCGTTTTTGGCCACATGTACGTCTGAGGTCGACTCGTCGGAAAAGCTACGAGTATTTTGGAGGATGGGCGACAAGGTCGGTTTTCGCATTTCTATTCGCTGGCATTGCGTGGATGACAACTTTTCGGTGTCAGTTGTAAAAAATCTGATTCCGCTCTGCCTTCTTTATCTATAGGGTTGCGTTTAAAACAAACATGTTTAAAACTAGGCCCTTGTTTAAAACATGTTTGTTATTGTTTGTTGTTTAAGCTATGTCTTCACGTATATTCAATTGTGACGTCATGGTGCATTGACATTGAGAATTCAAAATATAGGGTAAATGTAGCTCCTTTGACGAAGTATCTACGTCAGGGGTGGGCAAACTTTTGAGCTCGCGGGCCGCATTCAACATCTGAATTCATTCGCGGGCCGCACTATATAGAATTGGGATTATAAACGAAAACGCGATATTGATATTTGATTATATAGTGAGGACGTGGAGATAATATAAGCAAGGGCATATTTAAAACAAGTCAAACATTGCTTTGATGATATCGTACACGCGTCAGAAACATATAGTCGCGAGATTTCATAGGCTGGCGAACCTAAATAACCAATTTGTCAAAACTATAGAGATGAAAGTCGGTTGGCCCGATTTTTAGAACAGGATTGAAATTTAAATCTGTGAGCAGCGATCAGTTCATAGATTTACTAATTCCACTTTTGGTTCAGTTCCAGGACTCACAATGCTGACAGCATCATAACCAGGTTAGCTTCAAACAGGCTTCTACTATGTGTAGATAAAATATAAATACCCAATCCTACGCATACAAACGAAGCTACCTAAGACACGCCCGAATCGTTTTTTATAAACACAACACTGAAATAATAAAAAATAGAGTGTCCAATCTGAAATCCCAATCGTGATCCAAATTATGTCAATCTAATCTCGTTGCAGCTATCCCGCTGTGATATTAAGTATTTACCTTAGATCAGTGATTCTCAAACTTTTTAAGACACGCATCCCCCTCCCCCCCCTTATGACGGTGAGAGATTTCGCGCCCCTTATCGTCATATCACAAAACGCAACCAGGATGCTAGCAAACCTAACGGGTAGTTTGATGACATGGAAGGTTACGACTGTGGATGAGAGAGTTTTAAATATGTAATTCAGACTAAATACAGAGCAATAACTTTGAATTGGATGTAAATCGCGCGGAGCGCGAAATTTTTTTTTCAGTTGCGCTCAGCTTCGCGCCCCCTTCAGATGCTTTCACGCCCCCAAGGGGGGTCTGCCCACCAGTTTGAGAACCACTGTCTTAGAATTATCATGGTGAAATATACTAAGAAATAGTTAATCAAATCCCTGCATTAATTCGATTTTTAGTTCGCATTTTATCAATATTTTTAAAAATTTCTTTAGACTCTCGCGGGCCGCACAGAACGGTGTTGCGGGCCGCATGCGGCCCGCGGGCCGTAGTTTGCCCACCCCTGATCTACGTACTATAGTTGCTAAACCGACTATTTTGAGGGCCCCAACCATCCCATATCGTATACGTCGTCTATATCGGGTGGTAATCGTCCACATCGTGTTTTTTGTAAAGTATTTACACAATTATGGCATGATTTAACTACTTGAAAAACCACAATTTTTTTATAGGCCTTTGTTTAAAACACCGCTTGAAACATGTTTTAAACAAAGTGTTTTAAACATCCATTTATTTTAAATGCAGCCCTGTCTTTACCAGACATATACACAATCAGTGTCATTGGTATCAAAATTGCAACGTAACTAGCTGCAATCAAATCGATTTCGCTTCATATTTCTATTCACGAATGATATTCGCGACTTGGGACTTGAGTCATAGGCGCCGAGTTACGCGGTGACGGCCACCTCGTACAAAATTCTTGGACGTCCCAATAAATTGTAATCCGTGATTTATATTAATCAGCTGGGCAAATTTTTGCAACTTTTATTTACAGCTTCCGGGAGCTTCCTAAATAATTCTAAATAATTCGAGATTCTCGTTGGCGCAAATTCTGAATTTATGCGATTAGTCTGAACGTAAACTTTCAATGTTCCAATAAACATGATTACTGGACGGGACTCTATCGAGGGCGGCAGTATCTCGGATCGAATTTCAAGCAATTTGGCATTTCGTAGAAATGGATTTCTATTGATAAGGTCGCGCCATGCGCCCATAATGCTCTTGCTGCAATGACACCTGAATAATTATATTAGCACCCATAACCTTCAATGCCATCCAACTATCCGTTGGGATCGCTAGCATTCTGGTTGCATTTTGTGATATGACGATAAGGGGGGCGCGAAAATTTTCACTATCATAAAGGGGGGCGTGTCTAAAAACGTTTGAGAACCACTGCTCTAGACAAACAAAAAAAAAAACGTTTATTAAGTATACTCACACACGAGAACAGAATATATTTTAACGTCATTCTAATATTGGTATAAAACAGAAGATTTCAAAAGGGCGTCAACAAGGCGAAAAAGTTGGCCGATACGTCGGCCTGTCCACATTGGCGATATCAGAATCATGGCTATCGGCAAGTCTCAAAAGAATAGCCAATGCCATGATTGAACTTCTGTCCGAGGCCCAGTTCTGCCCTTTCCAGTGTTGTTTAAATCGTGTCTACATAGCGACTGTCATCACAGGAGAGTCATTTTTTCGCCATTCGCAATTCCTTGGGTAATGTTACGCTCTAATAAGGTCCGTGCTAGGCTAATTCATGAAACGAAAGGCATCTGATCTAGCTCTAAAGTTAAATTACCAACGCCTCCTTCTCGCCTAAAACGGTCCTGACATAATTGAATTCAGGATCTCCCTGGAGAAATGAAGGGAACATCAACGATGCTGGCATGTCCATCGTAACAGTGGATCTGATTGTACCTCGACATTTGATGACGTCACATCCAAATTCGTTACGAGAGAATTTCGTCTGTGTCGCGAACATTGCGGGCAAAACATACGAATCGCGACTCTACGTGTCCAGGATCCCGCGTAAGTAGAACCCTTCTAGTAATGACTTCGTTTTTCCGATATCATGTTATAGTTTTGTGCCTTAGCGTAACTAGGGCTTGGCAAATTGAATTACCCGAGTGATTCGATTCTATATCGAGTATACTCATTTCGACGTCAGAAGAATATGGGTGCTATGAAGATTTAGGATATATGTACCTTTTCTGCGACCACAAGTAAAATAATGCCAGGTCGATGCCATATAAAGATAATTTGGTGGTTTTTGACCTTACTACCGTATTTCATTGCACTTGGTGGTAATACTGTGGGTCGATCATGACTTCACAGAAATGATATTGTGACTATCATGGATACTGGGTAGAGTGTATTACATGTTTCGGATCTGTTAAACGGCCATTGTAGGTTTCAAATCTTGAACGCCGGTAGAAAAGTATCGAACCATTGGCAAAATGGAGTATTCGACTATTCGATTCCGTGTCGGGTAAATCTGCATCACGTGCGGCATGAAGCGATGACGCGTTACCTCGATACATCAGAGATGAGCTCGAGGGGAAAGTACCACTCTTGTGAATCTTTTTACCTGAGGATTGAATACACTGATTCTCCGAGGGAATGGCTTGCTGCCAAATATTGTTTAACATTCATATATTTTATTTGACACATCATATTTAGAGTGCAGTGCCCTTCAATAATAATAAGAAATCTGCGTTGTTGGTGATTGCCCCGGAACAGTGCTACCCGGAAGCATCAAGTATATGCAATTCAACGTGGTGGTTCTGCGTACCTCCAGATTTATCTCAACAATATATTTCGGAAATGACTAGTTATGCTTTGTTATGCCATATCTGACATCCGATGATAGCACTATAGAGATTTGCTAAGCGAGGGGTGGGAAAACTACGGCTCGCTGGCTGCCTCCCGGCCGGAACACCGTTTTGTGTGGCCCGTGAAAGCCTCTAGAAAATATTATGCGTATGAAGGGTAATCTTTACAGCAACTTGGTAATACCATTTCTTAATATATTTTCTAATGACAATGATAAGTAATAGTCTTACTATGGTGTTTATTTTATTGCTGACCTAGTAGCCTGATCTTAAGGCCTACGTATTTTCCAAGGTTTCATTTGGTAAACACCACAGAAATTCAAAATGGAAATAACATAATTCTGATCATGAGTGCGAACTCAAAATTGGTAACTGCAGCAATTTTATTACTTATGTGATTGTATTTGCGACGCGTGTGTTAAATTAGGTATAAATATGTCCTCGATATGTGTAGAAGTATTTTATATTTATATTAACTATATACTGTAGAAGCGTATATATGTGGTAGCATAATTATGATGCTGTCAGCATTTCCTGTCGTGGAGGTAAACCAATAGTAGGATCGGCAATTCGGTGAACAGATGTTTCCTCACAGATTTATATTTGCATCCTCATCTAAGAATCTACACAGCCGCCTTTCATCCCAAATTTTACCAAATTGCTTGTTGAGGACGGCCAGCGTAAAAAATCTTGTCAATGTTTCTGATGCGTGTATATAATTATTTGAATAATTTTTATTATATACATAGATATCATCTCCATAATTCCTCGGTCCCTATATAATTAAATAAAAATATTGCGCTTAAGCTAATCATCCAAATTTAATATAGTGCGGCCCGCGAATGGATTCAGATGTTGAATGCGGCCCGCGTGATGAAAAGTTTGCCCAACCCTGTGCTAAACAGAATAGATGAATGTGTGTTAACAAAGTAGCGCGTAACCAATATCCATTCACCACAGACCCGCCAACCGACGTGAATATTACCGGAGAAAGAGTGATTCGTGAGGGTTACAGCCTTTTTCTGACGTGTGACGCTCCGGCTTACCCCAAGAGTACATATATTTTGAAACTCGCAGGTAATCATTTATTTCTTTTGATGGCGTGTCATTTATTATCAAAACAAGACCCCGATAGATTATCCGGTTAGCCCAGTGGTTTCCAACCTTTTTCTTATCGTGGACCCCTTGACCGACATTTGAGCTAAAATTCCACCCTTATGAAAATGTTACCTGAAAGTAAAAAAAGGTACTCTTTAATGCACAACCATTATTCTTGACGAAGCATGGCCAAACTTAGTCAGATATGTTCGAACCATGTTAAATGCGGTCCGCATTACACTTTGGCAAAGTACAGCTAAATTTGCCCTGTTTTTTACCGATCGGGTAGCAGCTGACGAAAAATATATCACCAACTCTGCTTGCTATGGCCTTGAGGTGAATCGATGAATTTGGTATGTTTTTCTCGTTAGCTCCTCTGTTGGCTGAAAACGGTAAACATTTTCACCAGTAGCCTTGTGCTGAATTTGGCTCGACTTTCCCAGCTTAGAAGCAATTTGGTCGAGAGGCTGTCACCGCCCAGCGAAATCGTCTCTCGAGCCTCACTTTATCAGGGGGTGTAATATCTACGGAAGGCATTTATACATAGGCCTACACCTACCCCTAAAATCCACCAACGAATCATACAATTGTAAATAACTAGTTTTCATACTTAACAGTTCTACCATAAAAATATAAAAACCTTGTAAATCCAGTGTATCTGCCGATACAATCCTAATGATATATTCCCCCTAAAAATCTCAAAATTCCCCCTAAGGGGAGAATCCCCCCGCGGCTGGAACCACTGCGTTAGCCGATAATCTCGAGTCGATACTTTGATATGAATATCGGTATCGACCATTAGAAGTGAAAATATCGACAATTTTCTTGACATGGGGCTATAGGTTAACTACGCCCTCAGCGATAAGAGCGTATATTCACCCCAAAAGGGTAGTACGTGAAAAAAGAAACTATCTCAGAATTATATTGTGGCCGTAAATCCTATACGTGTCCACGCGCATACCGTCATACGTTTCTATTTGCATGCATGCCTTGGATTAAAATGTTGTACTGGATTTATACCGCGGTATATAGTCTGAGGCACGTTCTGGTTTCGTGCGACATGGGTGTATCTGTATATTCACATTCACACACTCTTGTTCGCTGCTAACATTGTAGAAAGTCTGCGATTGATAAACTGGGAAGACTGATCTATTTCTGATAGCTTACAGGAATAGGTGGTCAACGTAGCCATTGTGTGTACTCATGTAAAAGTAGAAAATAATATCGTGAACTCCTACTCCGACAAGTACCGGTATAGATACAGGGATTTCAAAGTAAGTAAACAAGTTAGTCCTCTTGGCCCAGAAAATCTGAAAAATTGTCTGCCAGAAGTAGAAATAGTCTATCTATCATGACTACTTGAGTCATTAGTACAAGTAGAGGAATCCTACTGGATTAGTCTGAAAAAGTAGACGTGCTTCGGAACCTATCACCATCCTCTTACAGGTTTTCAGATACACCCTTTCCAGTGTATTTCACATCATTGTCCAACAGGGTCGCTAAAAAATGACTTTTCTTCAGTTTTTTACTGCTATTAGCTGAAATTGTTATGTTGGCTAAAACAACGCTGCACACAAAATTTGGCTCAATTCTGACCAGTATAGAAATGAAGCTACATGAGTTTGGCTACCTCCGCCTATATGACATCAATATCATCGAGACCTGTTTATGATTTTAGTGTGTATGGCGTGCCCAAGAACCCGTATTAAAATTGTGCCGATTTGACAGAATGCATAAAGAGTTGAGATATTTCGATTCTATTCACTTGTGGTATTCTATGGAGTTTCGTAGAACGACGTATACAACGCGATTTCCTAAAAGGTCCATCTCTTTTGCGTTGCTTCAGACCGAACGCGTAATATACACATTTGGATTTTCTCTCATCACATGAACAATATGTTCAGTGTTCACACCACGCGATAAAGCGAATCAGTACTCCACATTAGACTTGCAAATCTTTCTCACACTCATAATAGTATATTAACGGCAACTATACTCGGTGACATACTGCAGGTTTCGATGTGATCAGCAGGCCAATAATAAATCGCGCATAGCACTCACATCAGAGTAATAATTGGCTTCAGGTGTTTGGTGGGTACGCCGTTTTCATTACGATGGAAGCATGTGAACCGAATTGCAGTCGTTATAGTTGGTGACCGAGCGGTAAAAATATGGTTGTGTGTAATCTCTCTGTCTCTCTGTGTGTGTGTGTACGACTGTGAAGCTATAATCTACTCTACGATATCATCCCCGTGCTTCACTTGTTAGGATTCGTGCTTAGCATTTTCGAGACGCATTACGACTGAATTTGCAATCTCGCTTGTTTTACACACCGGTATATGCGTGTGTTGCGACAATGATCATTGGATGATCATGATCAACCTTCGAAAATGGATGAACACGTGTTTTGAGTTTATGTTAACAACTCACGAGTGTGCACTTGACAGTTAGTTTACTCACACACGTCAATAATAGAGATTTTCGCGGCGCAGGGAAGATGTTGTTTAAATCTTTATAAACCAATTCACATGGCATACAATCCTCACCGCTTCGAACTCCGGAAAGTCAATTTGGTAAACTCAATCACCAGATCTCGATAATCACCTGAAGCAATAAACCAAAACCGACGAACGAATAATATATAACTTCAACTATGCCTACATGTCGATACACCGTCAATACGAAAAGTTACAATGTGTGTGATGTTACAAATTCCGCGTGTTCCACTGTGGCTCAGCTCATTCATACAAAGTATTTGAAGAAATTGTTGCTTGTGCAGTTATGGTGTGAAAACTGGATGTAAATACAGCTTGATAGATTCTACCTCGTTCTGGAAGTATATTGATTCTATCATCATGTATGCTAGAGGTCACCGACATTAATACGAAACAATTGTAATTGTACAAATGTTTTACAGTCGATAGTTTACTGTCTGTAATATTTACACAACAAGGTTGCAGCCCAAGCGATTACCGCATTGCCATGAGAGTTAATTATGATTTCACCGATGTTGTGCAACATAATATATTGAAAATTAATTTTAACGAGCTGCAACCTTGCATCGCGAGATCAATAAAATCGATTTTGTAAATTCAATCTGGCGAATAGTTGGCGGAAGACTTGTAGATCTACAACGCAAACAGTCATATTTGTCCATCTTGATACATCGTTATTCGCAGGGCTTTGGAGCAGCCGTAAATTTAAACTGCTCCAGCTCCGGCTCCGGAGCTTTCTTCTATCATACATTAGCTCCGGCTCCAGCTCCGGAGCCGCATTATTACCACTGCTCCGGCTCCAGCTCCGGCTCCGGCTCAGAAATTATCGAATGGGTCTGTCTATATCAGGGGTAGCCAACCCGCGGGCCAAATGTGGCCCGCGAGAGGGTTTTGTGTGACCCACGAGGTAATTTCCTATTATATTATCGAAAATGAATAGCTCAGATTGTGAACTTGCAATGCCAACCAAAAATTACAATTCTGGCTGCGACACGTGGGATGCTGATGACTAAATTATCAGTTCCGACGCATTGGCAGATCCAGGGTCCAGTCACATTTTCAGTAGATCGTCGTACATCACAATAATAAACTATCAGTCAATCGTCGTACATCACAATAATAAACTAAAGTAGTAGCGAAATTTCTCTTCACGCTTCGCGTGTTTAATTGTCACACGATTTCTTGCTTGGTAGCCTATAGCCCCTACCGAAAATGTAAAAAACGCCTAATTTGCCCGATTGAGTCTAACTGTATTCGCAATTACGGGGGAAAGTCTTTTTGCGTTTGCGCTCGCATAAAGATCGTCGACGGTGAAATGTAGGCACAAAACGATTGTCGCATATTATGGAGACCTTCGATATCGATGTGGCCGGGCGCCGAATAGTCGTGTCCTTGCAAACTGAGCCTAGCGGGCGGTATGCAGTAGACCCGAAATATACTCAAGTAATAATATTATTGACCTACTTTATTTGTAAACATTGAAAATTTTACCCGCATGGCGCGGCTAGTGGACCGCGCACTCGTTCGTCAATTGCATGTGCCCTTTAGCCGAAAAGGTTGGCCATTCTTGATCTATATAGATTACTTATCTACGCATAGGTTAGTTATCTATGGTAATTTAGAGTCTGTCAGCCGTCAGTAACATCCGATGTAGCAACGAAGACATAGGTGCCGCCGTGCCAGCTTGTGACGTCATAATGAATACTTGTCAATTGTCGATAACATCATAGTTGCACTAGAACGCACTTTACTCTATCTATGCCATTGCAGTGCACAGCATTAAAATTGAGGCCTGCTGTTCAATTATGATAAATCAGAAGATGTGGTTGTTGCATATATAATAGTATCTTATGAAATACGTCGGAGCCGGAGCTACTCCTCAAATACCGGGCTCCAGCTCCGGCTCCGGCTCCGGCTGAATTTTATGTGGAGCTCCGGCTCCGGCTCCAGCTCCGGTGAAAATGCACGGCTCCGGGGCTCCGGCTCCGGGCTCCGGCTCCGGCTCCAAAGCCCTGGTTATTCGAGCAAATTTAACAGTGATGCTATCGATACAGTGAACAGCTCAAGGGGGATAGATTCACAGTCAAATGAGCCGAAAAAAGACTCAAGTTCAAGAAGACATGCCATTATGAAATGTATGAAATTTACTGTGTGGGCGCAAATAACCACGATGTTGCAAGCGCCAATTATATGCGTTAATAAAAACAACGACAACAACAACCAGCGGACGATTACACTACTCTCCTGAGTTTCAGGACTGAGGGTTTCATCGTCTGCGAGGAACACGGACAGATATTGCGAGACGCTTGGGAAGAAGACCATGTCCACGTCGCGGAGAGAGAGAGGAAGAAGCGCGAAGAACGCATCTTCGGAAGGTGGAAGCTGCTAATCAAAGGCACTCTGGCGAAGGAGCGTATCAAACGGAAATATGTGAAGAAAGACCTGGTCGGCGGAGTCAGAAGCCGGAATTTTTGTAATTATACAATCGAAATGTATACTCGTTGGAATGAACCCGAATATTTTCAGCTGACGCTAGCCGTCAGCAACTAGTAGAGAATTGGAAGAGACATAGCATAAAATTTTGAATATCGGCGGTGAAGAGATCGCAATGTACAGCAGTCGACTCCAAGGCACACAAATGAAAGTGTGAACGGCCTCTGTCGTCTTGATAATTTTTTGCACAAACAGGATTAGCCAAGAAATGTTTGCCAATATCGGAGTTCACGGCTTTCGCCCGTTCACACTTTCATTTGTGTGTCTTGGAGACGAATTCTATCAAAATACGCCTATAAAGTCTGTACCAACAGAAGTTTGTGTATGATCTAAAAATAGTATATTAGGCTTAACCAATCTCTTTGCCCCGATAAGTCAAAATTTCATGCCGATGACATCATATTTTGTGATACGATTGTTGATATACAATGTTCATTCCAATTCTCTACTAGTAGCTGACGAGTGTCAGTCGAAAATATTTGGGTTTATTTCAATATGAATATACTATTCAACCACCCGAGGAAGTA
Organism: Botryllus schlosseri; assembly: GCF_051294905.1. Lineage (NCBI taxonomy): Eukaryota > Metazoa > Chordata > Ascidiacea > Stolidobranchia > Styelidae > Botryllus > Botryllus schlosseri. Next base: position 29,621 of record NW_027648702.1, on the reverse strand, counting down.
GTGCAAGTGGTGAAACCTACTTCAGAACTCTGAAAAAGTAGGAGTACGATGTTACTGACCACTCTGAAATGTCCCGAAAGCCTTTTCCATTTTTACAAGTCCTCGGCTTCAGTTCCTGACCTCCCTCCCCATGGTCTGCCATATTGATAACGTATATTAACAGGAAGTTGACGATGCTACCAGCAGTTCCACTGTCAACACTGGGTCCGCTTGGCAATCGAAGTGTCTTCAACAAGCACGTGAGAAGTCGAAACCGAGGAGACGCGGGCTCAAATCCAAGAAGGAAGAACAAAAACTTCCAGTTGAGCGGGAGACCATGCAACCGTGCAAAATCGTCACATATTGTGCTTTTTTTCAATCGCAAATGCTTTGCGTGTATATAGCTTGCACTTCCTTCCTATTAGGTTATGACTTAAGAACATGCTGGACATTTGTGAGTCTTTGGATGTATCTTATGAATTGCGCCATAAGGAGGTGTCCCTTGGTACCAGCTTACTTTTGAGATGTCCTATGTCCATCTAACTGGAGTTTAAGGAGTCTTGATGTGGTATGTTGAATGACGTTGTTATGATCTTCATTCAAGGTTGTTAGCTTACAAACTACCTGTATGGAAGCTAATATTGTCAAATATGTGCTGCATCATTGCGTTGCATCTTGCGGAACTCGCCATGTAGTTCACTTCAACGTCATGCTGCATTCCGATACCTGACACACTGCCAACTTACTGTGAAGGACCTTTGAGCTTTCCCTTGTGACCGTATTCTTACTGACAAATCATTACCTTGTTTATTTTTTCAATGCATATTTTGGTAAACAATAAATCATGTTCCTAAAAGATCGGGAGAAAATGGATACAGTCAGTCTCAGACATGCAACAGAGTATGCAAATTTACTCAATACAGGTACTCTAAGCACTCGGGAAACCAACTATACATGAACTGAACTCCCAAATATGCTGCTGTGTTACTTAATGCAGGCCTATCGCAATGCTCAGGAACTGGTGCGTTTACTGGAAAATGTATCGGAATATCTATTTCACAAGATGTAGGTTATGCACTTCTTGAACTCATGAGCATGTATGGTGCAATGCATAGGGACAGATACTTGAATTTGACGGTCTCTAGGCACAAAACAGCAGCAGTAGGTTATGCACTTCTTGAACTCATGAGCATGTATGGTGCAATGCATAGGGACAGAGATACTTGAATCTGACGGTCTCTAGGCACAAGACAGCAGCATTGTGTTATGTATCATTAGTGGACTTGTCATAGTTTAACAATTTAGTATGAAGTTCTCCCTTTGCGACAGGATGGTCTGGTATTGACAAGTCTGGTCTGTAAATCAAGTGCACGGTTTGTGCTCCGGCGGCCATGCAGAAAAAACCAGTAACGGCGTATCGCAATAAAAAAAATAATGATACTCTGTAAGGCATGGCTCAAGCTGTGGTGTCCTCCGATTTGGCTTGGTTCAATTTTTCTTGGTATCGTTGATTTGCTTGATTTCTGATGTTGTTGCAAGACAAGAGTTAGTGCTAGTGATCTTACTTTTATCCAGGTAGGCTTTAATTATAAATTTACAACGATAGTACGATGTAAGAGACCGAGATACCCACTAACTGTTGCGAAGCTTTAATTGCTTATGACCTGTGAACTCTCATTTCGTATTTCTGTTCCTCTCATTTGGTGATTGGGTCAATGATTATTTGATTGTTGGGTTAAGACGTAGTGTATAAATGCGTTTGTGTGTTAGCTAGTGCTTGCTGTTAATTTGCCTGTGTTGTCTACGCTGGATGCTACTTGCTGCTGTAAGAACAGATTATCTGCTTCTGTGAAATATATTTAATTCGATTGAAGATATATCTCAAGCCTCGACGGATCAGGTCAAGATAGATCGTTCATCAAAGGTTATGCGCCCTTGTTAATCTCGTGTCTACAGCCACAATGTCAGCAATTTCAAGCCTAGATAAACTGAAATGCGGTAAAAACAGTAATTGGACGTCATGGAAAGTCCAAGTGAAAGGCCTCCTCATGGCGAATGAGTTGTGGAATAGTGTTATGGGCACTGACACCGCAGAAGGAGCTGCCTCTAGAAAAATGAAAGCCGCAGGAATTCTGCTCTGTAACTTGAGTGGATCGGTGTTACCAACGATACCTGAAGATCACCATGATGATCCCAAGGAAATTTGGAATGACTTGAAAGCGAAGTTTGAACCACAGAATGCTACGCTTTATCTCACATTGAAGATGGAGATAGATACGTTACCGACATTCACGGAAAAGAACGTCCTTGAGAAAATTGAGGAATGTCAAATGCTATTTCAAAGGATGGCGAGCTTGGGTCGTGTCGTTGCCGAGACCGACCAAGTTTTCGAAGTGATCAAGCACTTGCCTCCTAGTCTTGATGTAACTCGAAGCTATATTCTGAATGAGATACAGAACAAGCCGAGATTTTCGTTGAATGATTTGTTACTGCGCGTACAAACTGATCTATCGATTCGACCGAAAGAGTCTGTACAGGCGTACCACGCAAGAAACAATGCAAGACGAAAGAGTGGAAAACCGAAATTTAATGGAAATTGTGATCATTGCGGAAAGTATGGTCATAAGATGTCAGACTGTTGGAATCGTCCTGCAAATAATGAAGAACGTGAAGAAAAACGCGTGTCTTGTGAACGTGGAAAAGGAAGTGAATTCAGGAAACACCGAGAAAGTAGACAACGTCAAAGTGCTAACTATGTCGACGACGAAAACGGCAATAGTCGCGCACGAGCATCTCGTACTAAGAAATCATCGAAGCATGCGATGTTTTATTCATCTGACGTCGTACCTTCCAAGAATCTTAGATCGAAGAATTACATGCCACGTGTTGAATCAATCTCTAGAGTCAAAAGACATTACTTGCTTCACACGTCAGCATTTTTGTCTCGAAATCGACAATATGTGATATGTGATAGTGGTGCAACTAGTCACATGAGTTGCAGGAGAGAATTGTTTATCGACATGAAGCATTGCCACGAAGAAATTGAATTAGGCGATGGAAACCTGATTTACTCTGAAGGAATCGGAACTCTTCGAATAATTATCTTCCGAGATGGCGAAGAATATGGCATTGCAGATTTGCAGAATGCTCTTTATGTGCCGGACCTATCGACAACGTTATTCTCGATTCGAGCTGCTGTTGCCAGGCATCAGTATGAAGTTACTTTCAACTCGAAGAAGCTTCGAATTCTGGATCGATACGAGGGTCATATTGTCGCAACTGGATCACTGAAAAATGGTCTCTACATGTTAGATTATCGACCTTGTAACAAAGAAGAAATGAAGATACCGTTGAAAACCAATGAGAACAGCGGAATTCAGGATCTTTCTGATGATGATCATGACGAATTGAATCGTGATATCAATTGTTTTCGTACTGGTGCAACTCGTACAGACACTGAAGAATCTGACACCGATGATGCAGAGCTAGATCGAAAAGACTCTCAAATCATGCGCTGTGCAGAAGGAGTTTCATCCGGACATCCTGTTAATGGTGATGAACAAAACGAAAAGTGCTTTGGTGGTACCGCATCAGCTGATGTATGGCATCAACGTTTTGGACACATTGGCGAGGAAAATCTTCGTAAAATGGTTGCGAAGAATATGGTTAACGACTTGAAGTTGAACGAGTCGAAGAACATGAAGTTTTGTGAACCGTGTGCTTTGGGGAAATCCACGAAGTTAGCATTCCCGAAACGATCTGAACGCCGTGCAACGAGGACGTTGGAATTGATTCATTCGGATGTTTGTGGACCCATTTCACCAGAGTCACAAGGTGGTTCAAGATACTTTCTAACGTTTACTGACGATTACAGTCGCATGTCGTGGGTGATACCTCTGAAACGGAAGTCCGATGTGTTCGCTGAACTGAAATTCTTCGTTTCAAACCAAGAAAAATTTCGCCGTCAGTCAGTTGGATGTATACGCACGGACAATGGCGGAGAATACGTGAGCAACGAATGCGAATCGTGGTTGAAAGAAAAAGGCATCCGACATGAGAAGTCTGTACGGTCATGTCCTTCGCAAAATGGAGTTGCAGAACGCTTGAACCGAGTTCTCTGTGAGAGAGCTTCTGCGATGCTTCACGGTGCAAAATTACCTGGTTTCTTATGGGCGGAAGCAATATTGACAGCCGCTTATCTGAAGAACAGAAGTCCAACCGTTGCTCTCAACAACAAAACTCCATTTGAAGCTTATCATGGGACTAAGCCGAACGTAAGACACTTGAGAATATTTGGATGTAAAGCCTATGCCTTCATAGAGAAAAGTGAAAGGAAGAAAAAGCTTGATCCGAAAGCTGAAGTGTGCAATTTAATCGGTTATGATTTATTATCCAAAGGTTACCGTCTGTGGTCCGAAGACAGGAAAGAAGTTCTGATCCGGCGACACGTGAAATTTGATGAATCCCGATTTGGCCAGGAAGGAGATTCGACTGAAGTTCAGCCTGAGTGTCCTACATCGTCATTCATCTATCCTTCATTAAACAGTGACGAACAGCAATCAGCGGATAACCGATTGGTAGAAACGCCGACGAATGAACAAGTGGAAGGAGTGCGTCGATCAACGCGACGGAATGCAGGGAATCCTCCACCAAGACTTGCTTACAATGAGAATTTCGAGCAAATTGAAGACACGGAAGTGTTGACTTATGCGATACCCGCAACAGTTCATCAGTTGAATGAACCGAAACCTTGAAAGAAGCATTCCAGTCAGAGCACTCTGATATGTGGAAAGAAGCTGCAAATGAAGAAATCACATCGATGAAAGATTTAAAAGTATGGGATCTCGTTAATCCTCCACCAGATGCGAAGGTTTTGGGGAATAAATGGGTTCTCAAGTATAAATATGACGAAAATGGAAACGTCACGCGCGCCAAAGCAAGACTTGTAGCACTTGGAAATACCCAGAGATGCGGAAAAGACTACGAACAAACCTTTTCGCCTGTGGTTCATGCAAGTTCATTTCGAGCGTATGTTGCATTGGCAGTCGACGAAAATATGGAAATACATCAGATGGACGTCAAAACCGCTTTTTTACATGGTAGATTGGACGAGACCATCTATATAAAACAGCCCGAAGGCTTTCGTACAGAAAGGACAAGCGGATAAGGTGTGTCTCCTGAGAAAGTCCATATATGGTTTGAAGCAATCACCGCGATGCTGGAATCAAGCTCTACACGAGGAATTGATTAAGGTGGGCTTTAAACAAACGAAATCTGATCCTTGTATTTACAGTGGCGTTTACGACGAAGGAATCGTACAATTAGCAGTCTACGTTGACGATATACTCTTAGCCGGGAAAACGAAGAAGGTAATAGAGAAGACGAAGTCTACTTTGCAAAAGATATTTAATGTCAAAGATATGGGTATGTTACACCATTTTCTTGGTATGCGTGTCAAGCAGACAGATGATTGTATTTGGATCGGACAAGATTGTTATGCAAAAAGTGTGCTGGAACGATTCGGAATGTCCGAGAGTAAGCCTGTGTCTACTCCAATGGATTCGGGAGCAGTGCTGGAGAAAGCGAAACCGACAGACAAAAGGTTTGATTCGTCGACATATCAAGCTGCTGTTGGGAGCCTACTTTATCTGGCGATGTATACTCGACCCGACATTGCGTTCGCAGTTGCTAAACTAGCACAATACAACAGTGATCCAACCGTATATCATTGGCAAATGATTAAACATTTATTGCGTTACATTCGAGGAACTATTGATTACGGTATAACTTATAAGAGTGGTGTCAACACTGTTACAGTTTTTGCAGACGCTGATTTCGGTGGTGACCGTGATGACAGGAAATCGACCTCGGGGTACATTATCTTGATGGGAAGTGCTCCAATTTGTTGGAGATCAAAGAAACAATCAGTAACGGCGCAGTCCACAGCTGAAGCAGAATTTATCGCACTGAATCTCGCCGCTCGTGAGACCGCATGGCTTCTTCAGTTATTTGAGGAGATGGGAAAAAGCGTCAAAGTGCCGATCACCATCTTTGAAGACAACCAAAGCGCGATCGCGATGTGCCGAAACCCGGTTAACCACCAAGCAACGAAACATATAGCCGTGAAATTTGGATATATCCGAGACGAGCTCGATGCGAACAGGATTGACATCGAGTACGTCCCGACTGAGAAGCAGCTTGCCGACATATTTACAAAGCCGCTACGTCGACAGTCTTTCTGTAATTTGAGGGAGCAAATTGGAATTTCTCGTGTTCCTGAATGAGAGATGCTGCATGTCATAAGAGAAGGAGTGTTGCGAAGCTTTAATTGCTTATGACCTGTGAACTCTCATTTCGTATTTCTGTTCCTCTCATTTGGTGATTGGGTCAATGATTATTTGATTGTTGGGTTAAGACGTAGTGTATAAATGCGTTTGTGTGTTAGCTAGTGCTTGCTGTTAATTTGCCTGTGTTGTCTACGCTGGATGCTACTTGCTGCTGTAAGAACAGATTATCTGCTTCTGTGAAATATATTTAATTCGATTGAAGATATATCTCAAGCCTCGACGGATCAGGTCAAGATAGATCGTTCATCACTAACTCAATATTTAGTGCTTGACAGGGCGTTTAACATACAGGGATGAGTGGATAAGACTGTTAAATATTCTCACGCGAGGTCATTTTTACATGCCTAACTTTGATTTACTGTGCATCATTTTGAGGTTAGAGGTACGAAAACGGCTCTATATTGCCATTCCAGATTACCAAATGAAACAACAGAAACGCATTAGTTCGTGGGTCATGTTTATTGAATGACAGAGACAGCGTACTTACAGAAGGTTTCGCCTTTTCCTGCAGCAGGCACGTTAATCATAAACCATTCTACAAATGCCCCTGTGAGGAAAAACAAAGGCATATACTTGTACGGCGACTTGACGCTGGGGAAATACAGCTCCCTTGCACGGACAAACACTCCAAGGACCAGTGTTGGGATCAAGTCACTACCTTCGAGTCACGAGTCATCTCGAGTCATTGCAGATTTTGACTCGAGTCAAGTCAAGTCACTCGATTTTCAAAGGTGACTCGAGTCAAGTCAAGTCACCCGATTTTTGGAGATGACTCGAGTCAAGTCGAGTCAAGTCAAGTCAAGTCACGAGTCAAGTCACCATTCGAGTCAAGTTGAATTTTCAAAGTACGAGACATGATTCAAAGTCATTGCATCATGCTAACTGTTTTAAATACAGATGGAATCCCCATTTAATCTGAATTGAAGAACGAATCAAGAGTTGATTGTACAATGTACCCGCAAGAAGGCGCTTATCGCTCATGCATACGTAGAACTGTCAAACTACGCAAGTATGGCCTCATTCTATAACAGGGGTGGGAAACTGCGACTCGCGAGCCGCATGCTACTCTTTGAGCCTTTGATTGCGGCTGTTCAACGAGTGTGCAATGTGCATTCGGTGATAATGAACGTAAGCCACTGTGCCTTTTCCGTCAATATTCGCCCAATAATCACATAACTAGAATTGAAACGGCATTACGAAACCAAACACCAAAACCCTAATTGCCACGAGTTACCCAATAAAGACATATTTACGAAGTGTTATGATTACCGAACTCCGCACTGTTAGACGTCTTATCAGCCCGATTTCAAACACCTTCCGCCAAGGCGGAGACGCATCGTATTATACCAATCAATAATATACTTCATTCGATACCCTACATTTCCTTGTGACGGAATAAATTAGTATATATCAATTTTGGGGTTGTGACTCTTTTAAGGCAACGATTTTTGATATGCGACTCGCACGTGAAGCCGCTCTGCCCACCGCTGATCTATAATTATCGGCCAAAATATAGGATAACATATGAAACATCAGAAAGTTCAAAAAATGAAATGGAGCAATAGTACCCTACCCACATATATATTTATGGCATACCATTACAAACGTATGGACGATATCCGTTCGATTTAAAGCACACAAGAGGGTAGTTGAGCTGAGCAAGTTTACGACAATAACGTAAGCTATAAGCTCCGATCACTGCGTTAACGATCAATGCATTAGTGATGTAACAATGGAGGCTCGGTAAAAGGCACAATCATTGAGTGATGTAACAGACCTCTGTTGTCGTTCAACCATGAAATGTGTATATCTCGAAACTGAGAGACATCCTGTTCTAGAGTAATTTGCCTCTAGTATAAAACTACTGATTCGAGAGAATCAGTAGACTCATTTGCTAAACCTACTTGTAACAACGTCTGAAATATATTGGTATGTCTTGCGTATATCGGCGTCTTAAGAAGATCTCACCAGGATACAGTACAGGATTCCAGGTTAAGTAGTCAGCCAGCTAAACCTATAATACTTTGGTTAGCTATACTTCTACTCACCAGGACACAACCCAAATTGTATTACTGCATGATGACCCGAGCGAGATCTTAAACGCTACTACGTTGAGTACGAGGACTTTCGACGTTGCCATCGAACTATCGAACTATCAATTTTCCGGACATTATTCAATATACGGTACGTGCTTATATTGCATTCTGAAATAAGTATCGCGACAGCCTATAATTCCCTAGCCAATTCGTGTATTGCATGTTGTATATTATTAGATATTGTGCGCATGTTTTGTCTCCTTGGCTAGTAACTACACCTACAGTCGTTAATTCTAACGTTGATATCCCTAAAATTGTTAAGCCCGTAAGAGCTTTCCCAGGTAAGATTAACGGAATGAATGACGATGTGTCTAACAGCGATAACTTCTCAGATTTGATCTTTCCGGTGGTTATATGTGATTCAGCTTCACAGAGCGTGTCTAATATAAGTGTTATTCAGGATCACAAATTAGATATTCCCGCTTGGCGTGACGAAGTAGTTGATACTCACGCAAATGTTGATCGTTGGTTGGCTAGTTCACTTTTAAATGTTGATTCACAAATTGACACCAACGTCGTTCAGGACAATTCCCGTTTTGACGGGAAATCGCAGTTTAATGAAAACGCGCGCGCCGCACCACTCGATGTTTCGACTAGATTACGCTTGCGTCTAGTTTACGCGCTGCTAACTATGGCCCAATTATTTTCTGCTCAACTGTTAGATAGTGCACAGCAGAGTAACGTTGCGGGCTTGCGCACTTGCGCGCAAACCGAGCGATTCATGGCTTTCAAATTGGCTCTCAGTAGAATTCGGAAAGAATTACAGCTTTTTAATTCAATCAAAAGCTCGCTTACGTCTTCCGCGAAAAGGCACATTATGTGCTGGCGTCACATTGGGCGCCACATGAGTTACGATAAAAAAGCACGCCAGTGTACAGATGTTCGCTCTTGGCACTCGATTGATTTTTGTAAAAATTTGACAGAATCAGTGCAGGCTCAGGATTTTTAGTTGTGGTAGAATCTGTATACAGCAATCCTGCGTTTGGTGTGGTGTACTGGCTATGCCCGCTTCGGAGTTGACCGTGTTATTTTTGTTACTGTCTTTAGTTTTACATGGTCCATTTAACAGGAGACTGTTTCGTGAACATGATTTCCTTTTGGCCTTAAAAGCGCCATGTTTTATTTCACCGATTCAGCCACGGGTGTGGTACAGTCGATACCACGTGGACGTTGTGACGTCAGAGACACGTTTACCATACATGTCGCAATTTACAGACCGCGGGAAAATTCTCATTTTTTGCCGTCAGACGACCGCGTTTTTCGTTTCAGAACATGATTGCTTCGACTCAAATTCGAATTACATGAAACCTTTTCCTGTTTCCCGCGATAGCGAACACGACGTATACGTGTCGCGAACAGGATATACTCCGCGAGATTTCAACTTGCGCGGCTAATTCAAATTTACACGTGCTCGTTTTTTTCATACAGAATTGTCTCAGATCCTCTTACAGGCTTGACAAAGTAAATTGTGCGAGCTAAATTTTTACATTTCAGGCAAACTTATTAAATTGGTATTGCCTTTCAAATTTCTCAGCGACACACCGCTTATCGCAGCTCAGGACGTTGTAATTAGAAATACACGCCGTCCATTGTTAACCGCTCTACAGACGTACATGTTGCGCGCCTCGATACAGGAAGTTGTTTAAATTTTCTTTCAACTCTCACGTTGGCGTGATCTAGCGTTAGACGATTTATATAATTTTATGCTTAACTTCGTTTATTTTTGAGGTACCCTAGAACGCTTAATGCGTTCGCTTGGGTAGTTTCGTAAAGTTGGCTCAGTAACGCGCCATCTTAGATTTCATACGACACTGGATTGACCTTGAGCGTCCAGTGGACATATAGGAAGAGGGTTTCTGCGTAATTGAATGTACATGCTTAAAATTAGTATACGGTTCTTTGACCTCAAATTGCGTTCCGGCTTGAGTGATTTATCTGGCTATATGTTATCGAATGAAGGACATTGTCTAAATGATCTTAGCATCGCCGTTGTATGGGATTTCAGCTCACTGCGCAAAAATTGCTGTCCCCCCGGTTTGCTGTCAAGAATTCCCCCATTTAATGCAGTTTCGACAACGTTTACCTAATGTAAGAAGAATTGAGATGAAGTCACCGTGTTTGAGTTTTAGATGTTTGGTACTGGTTTTTTCACTCATACCGAACCACTATCCAGTCGGGAACATGCGGAAGTTGGGACGCCAGCGCCAGCATGCGACTTTTATAGTGATGATCCTGCTGGTACAGGATCTATCCGATTCTCAATACCGAAATCTTGTGTCCAATTTGAATTCATTCGAATATGTAACGTTGATCATCAAATATAGGCTATGCGATTCAGAAATCGCTTATTCCACATATTGCAAATTCTGCATTATAATTATATTTAAGTTGACGCCGCCAATGGAGTGCACCGTAATTGGTTTGTCATGGGAATTTCATCATTGATCAGAAATCACGTCTAGCTACTTATAGATAACGGAACAGCTCATTTCGGTTCAAATATTTTAAATATCCGTATCCCACGAAAAATGTTCAATAATTATTTTTTATATAATTATGACATTCTCATTTCGCAGAACGCGTCTGTAACTCGAATTCCAATCTCATTACATGATTGTAAAGTATATAGTTGAATCGACGCGCCACGTAGCTTACTGAGACGTTCTTAGATTGTCCAGTAAGGTTGATCCTTAGCCTGGAAGGTTTATGATAGCATTTTATCACACTATATCTCCGCATGTTTTTAATTCAGAACTTGCGTGAGTTGTATGCTTCTCATATCGCCAACCGTTTATTACACCTTTACTGCCTTAAATGCTGTTAGGTGCAGCCCTTGTTTATTTCATTTGGAATTACCGTATTACCCTGCCTTACGTCACGGCAAAAGAGGTAGACCGTCACGAAGTACTTCTAGATATGATTTTCTCTACTTCTACTTCTACTTAGTAATATTTTGTGATCTACATACTTACTTTTCGCTATTTTCAGTTTGTCAAGTAGAAGTAGTGTGATCCTCCGATAAGAAAGATCGCCTGAGGAATTTCAGGTCTGTTTCACGGAGTACCGACAATAATTTTCATCAAAGTCAAGTGAAGCCAGGACTTTTTCGCTTCGCGCACAGTCGTTGTAAATTGACAAATATGTTTTCCGCAAAATGTCGGTGAATATAAATTAGGTTCCGTATCGTGCTGTTCCGCCCATACGGCATTGCCGCCCATATCAAATAGTCATCACAGTAACTATGGCCATCAAAACGTTTGAAACTACCATTCGTCAAGTAGTTACCCTCCATATAGCTTGTAGTTACGGGGCTTTGGAGACATTTATTTCATTTTATTTTATTGTTGCTTGTTTCTCTTGTGTCGTATTCGTGCTAAGCCTAGTTGTTAAGTCCTTTTCAAAGTGATGCTGGCTGTCGTGTGCTATTTCAGATTGCTCGCACGATACCGATTCACATTCGCTTCCGGTGCATCGAGCTCTCATAGTCAAAGGGACATCGTACGTTTTCGATCGACTTGGGGAACAATTCTGGCATAAATTTCGTGTTACGAAATCAACGGTACAGATTCGCAACGGAACGAGAAATCGGGAAACGGTTGACGCCGACAGTACAACTGCGGCAAAATGATGCTGACTGTTGACCACATGTCCACAGCAGATTACCGACGTAATACCGCTCTCTACATCAATCGACCGATTATGTCGCCACGTACGAAATATGCAGTTATGGTACTGCGAGAGCCGATTCCCTAAAGTCTGTTCAAGACAGACCAGTCGGGAATTCAAACATATATTACGCTGTTTTCCACACCGAAAAGAAGAGCCAGACCCCATTTGAAACCTGCTTTCTATATGCTACAGCAGGCAGATATACCCCTCAGCTATGAGTAGCAGATGTGCACCGCGCGCGAGATAGACTGAGGTATACGTCGATTTATACCCAGTCTTAATTATACTGATCGAAGTATAATCAGTTTTATGTAACGGCCACATTGTATATCTCGGTGGCCACGGACTTGTTTTGCAGTTGGATAGCCTCCCAGACTTGGCAGATGTAACTCACTTGATATTTGAGCCTACTGGGATGTATTGTATTGTGTTATTCTAGCATTTGTTTGTTAGGCTAGAATTATTTAGTATTGTTGGTGTTAGATGTTGTGCTGTGTATTTTCATTTAGGTTGACTTGTATATTAGGAAACAATTAATAAAAACCTTACTAGTGCAACGCCACTTAAGTAAACAAAAAGATTATAGGCCTAATGCCTTTGCTATTGTTCGATCTTGTGTTAGTCTCGTATTTTCTTAGGCTACAATTGCCTGGTATGTTCGAGGCTAAAAATTGTGTTGTGCTTTTGTTAGGCTAAAAATTGTGTTGTGTTCGTTAGTCCGTTTGCCTACGTTGTACATTAGTAAAGCTGTAGAAAAATATGTTCTGACATTATGAGTTTGTTTATTAGCAATTAAGCTCAATTCCTTGTCATTGTTAGATATTCTGTGTAATTGTGTAGTCACTACAAGGGTCGTTGAATAATTGCCTAGACACTTTCATCTGCCTATTCAAGTGCCTTCTATTAGGGACGGTAGAGATCCCTGATCTATTAGACCAGGGGTGGGCAAACTACGGCCCGCGGGCCGCATGCGGCCCGCAACACCGTTCTGTGCGGCCCGCGAGAGTTAAACGAAACTTATTAAAAATATTGATAAAAAGCGTAGGCCTACTAAAATTCGAATTAATGCTGGGACGTGACTAATCTTTTACTTAGTATATTTCACCATGATAATTCTAACGCAGTGGTTCTCAAACTGGGGCGCGCGTTCCCATCTGAAAGGCAGCTGAAATTTTTTTTCGCGCTTCGCGCGATTTAAAGCCAATGCTTAATTATTGCTCTGCATTTAGTGTTAATTTCATATTTTTAAATCTCTCATCCACAGTAGTAACCTTCCATGCCATCAAACTATCCGTTATGTTTGCCAGCATCCTGGTATCGTTTTGTGATATAACGATAAGGGGCGTACGAAATCTTTCACCGTCATAAGAGGGGGGGGGGCGTGTCTTTAAAAGAGCCACTGTTCTAGGGTAATCTTACTATATTTTTATGTGTAATTTCTGGCGCGACAGCCCGGTCTCAAGGCCCACGCAGTTCGCAAGGTTTCAACTGCTAAACATCACATAAATCCTAAACGAGATTGACATCATTCGGATCACGAATGTGATTTCAGATTGGCCACTCCAGTTTTAATTATTTCAGTGATGTGCTTATAAAAAACGACTCGCGCGTGTCTTAGGTAAATTATTCGATATGTATGCGTAGAATTGGGGTATTCATATTTTATCTGCACATAGTAGAAGCGTGTTGGAAGGTAAAATGGCTATGATGCTGTCAGCATTGTGTGTCCTGGAACTGAACCAAAAGCGGAATTAGTAAATCTATGAACAGATCGCTCTTCACAGATTTAAATTACAATCCTGTTTTAAGAATCGAGGCAACCGACTTTCATCTCTATAGTTTTGACAAATTGGTTATTGAGGTCGACCAGCCTATGAAATCTCGCCACTGTTTCTGACGTGTGTCCGATATCATCAAAGCAATCTTTGGTTTGTTTTAAATAAGCATATACATTATCTCCATGTCCTCACTATATAATCAAACACCAACATTGCGTTTTGGTTTATAATCTCAATTTTATATAGTGCGGCCCGCGAATGGATTCAGACGTTGAATGCGGCCCGCGAGCTCAAAAGTTTGCCCACCCCTGTATTAGACCCTTTCCGTATTCTTATTGGACTAAACATCTTAAATTGATGTTGTTATTTCATGGTTGTGTAATTGGCTTTTCCACTTAATTTAACTAATTAGGTTTCCTTTTCATTGAAGGGATTGTGTAACAGACCTCTGTTGTCGTTCAACTATAGAGTATGACTCATACTCTATAGTTCAACCATGAAATGTGTATATCTCGAAACTGAGAGACATCCTGTTCTAGAGTAATTTGCCTCTAGTATAAAACTACTGATTCGAGAGAATCAGTAGACTCATTTGCTAAACCTACTTGTAACAACGTCTGAAATATATTCGTATGTCTTGCGTATATCGGCGTCTTAAGAAGATCTCACCAGGATACAGTACAGGATTCCAGGTTAAGTAGTCAGCCAGCTAAACCTATAATACTTTGGTTAGCTATACTTCTACTCACCAGGAACATTGCCATTGTATTACTGCAGTGATCGGATAAAAATCCAAACTTATACAAGATACGGCGATTTAGTCGACATCGATTACTTGATGACTTGAAATTGACTCGTAAATTTTGCTTCGAGTCACGAGTCAATCTGCATTTCTGAAGCGTCGAGTCAAGTCAAGTCAAGTCATTTTTGCAAAGTGACTCGAGTCAAGTCAAGTCATGCGAAAAAGGTGACTCGAGTCTGACTCGAGTCAAGTCATGACTCGAGTCATCCCAACACTGCTTCATACTATGCAGCGTGTGTGCAATGTCAATTTCACCGTGAAATTGTGGCCTTCATGCCATTTGCTTACAATTACAACCCCTGTCGAGTGTCAAGCGCGATAGCTGTTTCGTTTTCGATGGCGGCTAACAGCAGATCGCTTGATCAGCCTATTCCTCAGTAAATTTTACGCAAAATTCGGTGTTGGTCTGTTCGTATTAATTTTGACAGTGTACCATACCGAAAACGGTCATGAGGCTACTTCTAGATGATTTCATGTATGAGTGTACCAAGTTTTAGGCTTTCATCCACGTATTTATTCGGTATAATATATTTTCCAAAGGCGATTTTGCAGCAGGCATATAGACACTCGTAAGCCGTATGTGTCGTGTGACAGTCTCCAGCCTCAAGGCCAAAATCTCCTATGCTGTACCGGAACCGAATTTCCGAGGCTGCTATTCGTAGTTCTTCAGAATGATGTTTTGGATTCAATATGACATGTCCAATCTATGAGATAACAATCGCGTATGTGTCCGAACTCGTTGACCTTTCCAGTTAGGCTTACGCAATCTCTCGAGTTATTGTCATTTCCATTTCTGCAGATTATTATTAAGCTATAGTGCGAACATGAACCGTGTCGAATCTTTGTTCCGTACGCCGGTTACGCAGTTACCACACTTCAAGTCACAGCTGACCGGCAGACCTCTCGCGGCACATACGTTAAAATCACTGTTGTCGGGAAGTTCGTGTTACCGTACCACCAAGTTACTTGTTTACGTTGGAAAACGCCATTGTGACGTCATCTTGATAAAATGTCGCTTGCAGCCCTTGCCCCACCACCCGATATTGTCACGAGCCGCCACTGTAGCAAGGACAAAATACACCTTTTTGCTTGGCGGAAGTGTGATAGAGCCGTAGCGACACCTTACGGCAGTACGCTGGCTGCACAGCATGAATTACGTCAATGTTCTTTGTGATATGGTCTTTGTATAGAAATAACGTTTTAATGTTTTTTTTTCTATTTTAATGGTTAGTTTATTTTAGTCGCCGGCACTCGATACTAAAGCATAAGACTTGTAATGTGATAGATATTTGCCGATAATGTGTGTCCGCCGAATGCTAGCAGCAGATTAGCGTAAGTACGGGTTAATCATGTTCAACATAATAGTAAAGGTTAAGAACCACTGCCTGTTCAGCACTTGAAACATCATTTTATTTTACATATAGTCAGACATGGGGTGATTACTTCATGAATGTAATCGATTGCGATTACGATTACTTCCGAATGACGCGATTACGATTACGATTACGATTACAGCAAAATCAGGAAGTAGTCGATTACGATTACGATTACATTGGAAAAGTAATCACGATTACTCACGATTACATTTATTTTGCATTTTAGAAGTTATATTGGAAGACAATATATGGATTGCGCTGAAAAGGCCTAATGAGATAATAAACTTCCTTTAAAAAGATGCGTCATTTGCTTGTTACGTCATAATGTAACCATTGCCCATTTTATAGAGGACGATTTATCGCACCCAACCAATTGCATTCTTGCCAACTCCATGACTGCCGCACCCCAAATTTTTCAATAGGTTGGGGAGCGAGCTCGGAGGGGATTCAAGAGTATTTCGTAAACCAACATAAATTATAGAGTATTCTCAAAAGATTTAATTAACTTGAAAATCCTCTCTAGATAAGTTTGATTTTGGAATGCATACGTCTCCCCCTCAACAAAAAAGCATACATAATTTATAGTAGGCATGCATTTAAAACAAATGGTTGTTTAAAACACACTGTTTGAAACTTGTTTTAAACAGTGTTTTAAAAAAGGCTTTAAAAAAAAACTAAATTGTGTTTTTTTAAGTTGTAAAATTATGTCATAATTGTGTAAATGCTTTCCACAATTACCACCCGATTTGGCCGACGTACATCGATATGAGATGGTTGGAACCCCTCAAAATAGTTGGTTTAACAGTTATAGTACAGATATTTCGTCAAATGAGCTATCTTTACCGTTTATTTTCAATTGTCAATGTCAATCCACATTGGTGACGTCAAGGCTTGAAAAAAAAAAAAAAAAAAAAAATGTTTAACAAGGGCATGTTGTAAACATGCTCGCTTTAAATTTATTTTTGTTTTCAATGCAACCCTAATTTATAGCAATAGGCATTTAGGTTCAGTCAATACCGTGCCACGACCCACCAAAAGACAAATGCAATTTCGACCAACACGCGGCTTCACGAAGTGTGCTACTAAAGAAAGACCTTGGCCGAAACTTGGGGTATGTGTCCATTGTCAATAGCCGCGCTGGGTGGGCGTGACTAATAGTCCAGTCCTTCCAATCCGAGCCCACTATGCAAATGCCACCCGGACACCCACAGAGCAATAAAGACATGACAATTTGTGTGTGCGTCTCACGAAAGTTTTTCTTTTAGTCTGCTACGTTAGGGATACAACAATATGTTTTGATTATATAAAATACCTGAAATCACGAATTAACAACATACATTAAGGTAATTATGACAAGATAACTGACGTTATAATTATGAATTACGTGCCCCCAGCTCTACAGGTAAATCTGACCATCGAGGGCAGAGAGAGAGAGAGAGAGAGGAATGAAAATTAATAATAATGTAATGCGATTGAAATTATCACCCTGTGGAGGCCAAAGACTAACGTTTGGACTGAGGGACGAATAGCTGTTTTGGTCCTGATTCTAGCTACAACCCACGCTAACGTGATATATAGGCCCATGGCTATGGTGGCAAGTCCCAATGTTGAGTAAAGAATTATGAAATAACGATTAGCGCATGTTTCAAGTAGAGTCATATGAGAATAAGATAAAGAGAACATAAAATTATGCCTTCAACTTGATACAGATAAAGTACTGCAAGCTGCCGCTATACGAGAAACGGCAAAAACGGCTCGGTTGTGATATATATCAGCAACTGTTGATTTTAATTGCTTCGTTGTGGAAACCGTAATGTTACATTTGACGAGTACAAACTTTCAAATCTCTGTCCGGTGTACGTACGTAGGCTACTACATAGGCCTACTGCTCGCCAAGCAGCAACGGTCAAACTGCGTTTGCATAACCAAACATCAATACACAAGTTACTTGGTATAGAGGGTGATTAATTATCCTGCTCCGGGGTACTGGCGCGTGGAACGGGTTGATAACCTGATATACAGCACGGCGGGTGTTCTTACAATCACACGAATGTACGTGACGTCGTGACGTACATCGAATATCTATTTACTGTGGATACTTCTTACGCAATGACTAGCAAAGCTAATAGGCTACTTCTGACAGTAAACTGAACAAGGCGTTAACAAGAAGATGTATGTGATATATCATGAACCTGTTATAATACATCTTCCTTGTTCACGAATGTTCAGTTTATGTCATAGTCCTTGTACAAATAAAAAGTAATCGCTCTTTCACAAAGAAGTCGATTAAATATGGGAAGTAGTCGATTACGATTACGATTACTTCGGAATTTTTTCGAATGTAATCGATTGCGATTACGATTACTTGAAAATGCTGTAATCGTCGTAATCGATTACGATTACTAATCGCGATTACCCCATGTCTGCATATAGTAGGGTTACCATATGTCCTCGACGCCATTGTGTTGCCGCGCTCCCGTTGTTCAGAACAATCAACCTTTGCTGGCTATTCTCTTTTGCAATTTTGTTCCAGTGCGGACGGTCATACAGGTTGAAAAGCACTGGTGTGGTACAATAGCACACTTCTGGCACTCGAATTTATGCTTGTAATATTGTTACCCCCTCTAAAAAATGAAGAAAAAACGACAAATGTACCAGGTTGAGTCCATCTATATTCGCAATTATGTGAGAAATTGTTGTCCAACATGCGACCTTGCGTTTGCGCTCGCAGAAAGATCGTCGACGATGAAATCTAGGAAGAAAATGATTGAGGCATAGTTGGCCGAAGCTTTTGATATCGATATGTCCAGGTGCCGAATAGTCTTGACCTTGCAAACTGAGCCCAGAGATATACAGCAGACCCACAATATAATCAAGTAACAATATTATGGACCAATAATGATCAGCGTTCGTGCTTCGCGCGGCTAGTGGTCCGAGCAGTGGTTTGTCAAGTGCTTGTCGCCTTTTAACGAAAAAGGTTGGCCAACCCTGTAGTAGGGTAAGGTAAGCGAGCGCCCAGACTTGTATTGCATTCGTATTTTGTCGCAGTTCCAATTTGTAGGTTGTGAAGTGTCACAGATCCCATCAGAGGACATAGAATCACTTTGGCGAGTTCCTGCATGGCGAGTGCCTTTGGCTCTGGCTCCTAAGCCCTGATCCAAAGCCACATGGTCTTCTGCCTCATCTGTTGAATTAAATGGAGTTTTGAAATACAAAAATAGCATATTGAGCCAGTACTAACAATGTTTTTGGTAACGTCAATACCGGCAAGGGTCATAAGTTGGATCTGTGATATTTGTTTACCTCGATATGTATATATATGGATCCCTAATAATTTTAAGATTGGCATCGATTTGGTTTTCGAGATTTCGGCCAGATATGCGTTAAAAAGTAAGCAGTTCTAGTTCAAGTTGTGCATTTCAATAACATGTAGTTGCCAAACTACTAGTAAATGTGTGTCATCACCACGATGCCGGTGTTATGTTGTGTGATGATCTTGCAGACTTTGGTAACTCAGAGTCATCCCTACCAAAAGACAGTCATATAAGCAGGGGTGGTATTGGGAGTCGAAATCCCTCCCGTTTGAAACCGAAAACCCTGTCATGTTTCAAATGCCGATTCAGTCTCCAATATTTCTCATCTCATTTGTAATTCAATAATTTAATTATCAGTTATATAGCTATAGTTTAGTTAGTTAGTTGCGGATTTTTAACGATTGTTGGTTCTTGTTTTAGTTACGAGTTTTGAAAACTGAATAGTTCTAGTTGTTGTTGCACAATATGCACATATTAAAAATCCTACAGTTTGCACTGACTGAAACCACTACAAACAATGTTACCTTGATATCTCTGTGAATGATCTTACAATCGTTGAAATAAACGACTCCAAGCAGAAGATGTTGCATGTAAGAGTGAGTCTCTGCTTCTTTGATAATGCGTCTTCTTTTGTCGAGATCCACCAGCCACTGACAATGGAAATCAAAGCTAATCGGATTGATAGAATGAAATCAATAGCAGTATTTGTTGGGTAAATATAAATCAGTGGTTCGCAACCATTTTCAGTTCGGGGGCAGGTAAAAATTCAACAATAATTTTGCGGCACTTGGAAACTTCAAAGTTAGAAACATCATATCATGCTCCTAGTTTGATAGTTGCCTTGTTATGCGTAGGGCTGTGCAAAATCGAATACCTGACTGATTTGAAACTGAACCGAGTATTAGGCTTTAGAGTCAAGACGAGTACTCAATTCGTGTACTTGTGAATACACTTAATTTCAAAATTTCCTGAAGAATTCACAGAGGGCCGGGTTCTCCAAGGGCCGGGTTCTCCGAGGGCCGAGTTCTCCAAGGGCCGGGTTCTCCAACCCAGAAATGAACCTTACAGAGCTGATGCGATTGCGAGCTCCACAGTTTGAGAGAAATTAAATTTGTAACAAGGAAATGCTTTTACCCTTCTTTTGCATAACTAGAAAACGATGTCGACAAAATCCTTGTCTTGGAAGAATCTGTAAAATCCAACGACGTGCTTGTGATTCAAACTGCAGTGGAGATGATCTCTTGAGATATATTGTCTTTCTGGTGATCATCCGCGAGCAATGCCTAAAATTCAGACACCGGGTACGAGTGTTAGTTGCGGATTATGAAAAGTGAGTAGTTCTTGTTCTATTCGTGCATTTAAAATAACTTTAGTTGCCGGTCAACTAGAAAACAAATGTCTTCATTTGGTGTGAATCATGATACCGGTGTTTTTGCAGCCATCTCAGAGTCATCACTACTAAGCAAGAAGTACCACCGGGTGGTTTTGTAATTTAAATGCCAATATTCCTTAGCTCATATGAAATTCAGTATTTTATATCATCAGTTAGGTCTATTAGTTAATTAATTAGGGATGTTTACTACGCTTTAACCGGGACTTGAGAAGAATTGAGTCACTTAAATTAATCAAAAATCGCCATTCTACTTCAGCAGTTCTATATGCGGCCCAATGCGGAATGTGCTTAGAACTAGGGCTAGAGATGAATTGTGGAATCAGAAGACATTATTAGTTCATCAATGTCATGAGGTGGTTTATTTTAATAAGGTATATTGATAGCCTGACCGATGATATCGTTTGGCCAATCATACCGGGCTATAGTAGAGTTTGAAGGATATCAGCCATGAGAGTTGAAAATATCGCAATTTTGTGACGTCACGACAGGGTAACAGGAAAAGTATTATTTGCGGTTTCTACATTGGGAATAATCATCTATTTCACGTGACTTACAAGTGGTCACGTCGGTACTCGAGTCTTGAAGTAGAAGTAACATTGTAAATGTCTACTCGAGCATACGCAAAAGTAGCGATGACAAAGTAGGCAAGTATTCTAGACCTGGTTTTGCCGAAAAACTGAACTGTTACATAGGAGGTACAAAAGTCGTCTAAAATAGTGAGCGACTTTTGTATTAGTGCATGTATACGGCAAAACCTACTTGAGTATTCTGAAAAATGAAGTAGGCTACTATTATTACTGACTGCCTCTGCATATAAGTGTCCAGATGCAGTATTTCTAGTTTATTTCATTTCCAAGCATAGTAAAGACCACAAAGTTGTTCAAATCAATGCTCTGAAGATTTAGAAATGTGCCTTACGCAAGTTGTCATACTGTTTCAATATAGGCCGGATATAGTTGGGTTATCAGTGAAAGTGCTACTTATCGGTATTGGTTCGAAAATATGATATCGGTTAGGCTTTAGCAGAATGCAGAATGCAATCAACCACGAACTCTAATTTGTTAAGAGCTAGGGAAAACTCACTGTTCAAACTCTATAGAGTTCGCCTTCGTTGTAGTTGGCTTTCCGATAACCTAGGCCCCATGGTCAAGCAGGTTGTGCGCAGTTTCTGTGAAATGTAGCCGTTAAAATACTCCTATACAGAGGGTCGTTGGGAGGGGTCGCATGCCAACATTCTAGTGGGAACTTCACAAATATTACCAAAATTACAGCTAGTACCGTAACTCATATTTTTATGAGATTGTTTGGGAATCATGATTTGTGGATTTAAAACCATAATATCAATCAATATTTGGATGTGAAATAGTAAACTTCTTCCGTAGTTCGATAGGAAGAGATCCAAGTATTAGGATAAACCTATTTGCAGACTTGATCAATTAGAAAATTTTCAGCTTTTCCAAATTAGATTACGATTGAAATCACAGCTTACGATTGGTGAATTGTCCAACCCGCCAGGGCCAGATAGTATAAGTCACTTCTGAGAGCGATTCCATGCATTCATATTCCGAGTCATCAATTTGGGGTTCACATGGAATATGGAATTGAGCTACCATCATCAGTTTCAAAAGTAGCGATGAATTCCGTTGATGTTGCGTAATTCCCCACATGCAGTACCAGGGTTGTAACCAAGTCACAAGGCTCCGAGTCACAAGTCAATCTCGGGTTTATAGTTTTGACTCGAGTCAAGTCGAGTCATTTTCAATTCACCACCTAGTCAAGTCCGAGTCCAAGTCACCGAGCAGAGGGTCGAGTCCGAGTCATGATATTATGACTCGAGTCGAGTCCAAGTCACTGTGTTGACTGCCCAGTTTCTAGTTAAAGGCTTGTTAAATTCACTTTATATAACTCTGTTTGGTGATATCGAATGGTTCGCAATTATAATATTCTAATTTTCGTCATTTTTAGCAGTTTCTGGACGCATTTTCAAGTACCAGTACCAGTTGACGAAATCATAATAGTGTGATTACTCAAGTATTCCTCGAAATTACTATGAAACGTCGGTCTTGGCCTTCTGAGTCTCGAGTCATATGACTTGGTTCGAGTCATGCGCAATGACTCGAGTCCAAGTCGAGTCAATACACAAATTGACTCGAGTCGAGTCGAGTCATTTCTGTATTTTGAGAAAATGACTCGAGTCAAGTCGAGTCATCTGAAAAACGTGACTCGAGTCGGACTCGAGTCGCGTCATGACTCGAGTCATCACAATCCTGTGCAGTACTGAATAAAAATATAACATACTAAATGAATAAATACATTAAAATTAATCTCGTACCAAACTAAATATATTTGCGAGTGCACCCTTTGAGGACTGCCCAAACAAGAGAAAATCAAGGATGCGTTTTGCAGGCAACAGCAACTGCTTATGGCTACAATACAAAGTATGCTCGATATAGTCTAATGCTGGCTTCAACTGGTTTCCATGTAGGCTATGATTGGAAATTTCATTTATTGACAGATGTAATCATTTGAAAAATGCTCAAGGTCACTGATAATGACAAAGCACAACAATACGATGAAAATGATATTGCCACTTCAAGAAATACAGGCTTTGTGAGAACCCCCGAC
Organism: Botryllus schlosseri; assembly: GCF_051294905.1. Classification (NCBI taxonomy): domain Eukaryota; kingdom Metazoa; phylum Chordata; class Ascidiacea; order Stolidobranchia; family Styelidae; genus Botryllus; species Botryllus schlosseri. The sequence goes on along the minus strand of NW_027648702.1, from coordinate 6,242 downwards.
ACTGTACCATGACCGAGGAGAAAAGACTAATAAGGTTTCCAATGAGTAAAAGGTTGTGCAGCATCAAACAATGTCTTACCTGTGCAGTGTGCAGCTGTCCTCGCAACATCATATGGTATCGTGATTTGTGATGGATGGTTGAATATGCTTGACGGGTAACTCAAGGCTGGTCTTAGATTATCAGCATATGGTATTTCATTCCAATCTGCAAACGGAATTATACAATGCTAAGCAATGGTACTCTTCAGCAGTATACAATTAAATCTTACCAGCCAGCCGCTTTCCACATCCGCACGAAGACTCATCCGAAACTACAGCAACCACCTTGACCGGTTCGTTAGCAAGCGAATAATTATTTCAAGAGTGATATTCCATAGTCTTCTCTCCATTGTGGAATTCTCCCAGTGAAATTATATGCTGCATAAAATATGGCCCATGATTAGGATAATATAAAGACATGAAGGATGAACCATGAACGTATCATATCACTAGATCTCTATATTTGACATTTTTCGAACGCTACATGTACTACAGTAGACTTACTACGGGGCTTGTGCATGGAAGACCGTAACTCGTACCTTTTAAAGGAAAAAGAGGGCCTAGTCCATAGGTGTAAGTGTAATTTTCACCGATCTATCTGGTGTCATGGGGGCGCACTATAGCCTATGACGACAGCGTGATGCAAATGATCGCATGATCGAAGGATATTTTTCCCAAGAGCTCCCGTCATTTATAGAAGCAATCCCCCGAATATTAGCCACTTCGGGATTACGTCAATTTTCACTTTGCAAATCTAAATTATGTTGCTAACAGATTGCAGCATTATGGCACACACCTTAGCTTAGAGTCAATGCATATTTACTCTTATATACAATAATAGGACTTTCAGAGACTTATTATCTTGCGTTATTCGCTACATACAATCTCAAGGCTTCCTCTAATATATCCGTACAAAGGTACAATAAATCACCTTATTCCATTAATTATAATGACACACAGTGATTGACTCCTGGCCCAAAATCACTTATAGATCGGGAATTGACTATATAATCCCAATTCAAGCATTAATTAATTGCGATTTCAAAAGTACGGCCCTCGGTCGATTTCCAGTTTTGTCTTCACGTTTAGTAGTGAACTAAATATATCGACGATACATTCCTATCAATTCACCCTTTAATCTGGGTGTATAGAGCATTTGCGAGTTACGTCATTTTATAGCAAATCGCATTACGTTTATAGCGATCCTATTCAGACGTTTGTCCTATCGCATGACCTACCTAGACGGTTATCACTCTCCCCCTACTTTTTTTAAAAGGGTAGGGTATTTTATATAATTCCCTAATATACTACGCATTTGTTTAATAGTATTGGCGTCGTCTAAGATCGGGCTGTTGGAAAGGCGCTTTTGAAAGCAATACGGATTGCTTACGAAGTTCTTCCAATTCTAATTTAACCTCTATGTCCAATTCATTTTGCAGCACATATTCCGTTACTGGACCATCAAATACCGTTCGCGGGAAATAGTTTGGCCTTTTATTTGTCGTTACAAACGAGGCAAATATTAAATCTCCACTATGAGATTTTTGATGTTTCGGCACGCCCACGTCAACATCCACTTCGGGGCCTATGGATCGAAAAGATCTGGCGTCCTAAAACTTTTCGACCCGTCGCACTCACATTTTACACCCAATGTGACCATATTCCGTGCCTGCACTTCATCACTATTTTCAACGCATATCCTAACGGCGCTGTCACTATTAAATTGGCACAGGTGCGACTTTACAATTTCTAACGACCTAACATTCGAAACAGCCTCGCGATTGCTGTTTTCACGTTATCTCCTTGTTTGGCCAAAGTTTTTATTTCCCGCCCTTCACCATCATATTCTATTACGGCATGCGTCGACAATGAACACGGAACACCTATTTCGGACTGAGCCAGCTCGTGACTTGCAATTGACGGGCTCTTTAACACCGTATCAATTGAAGGCAGCGGTATAACCTTGTCTATCCAATGATATCCAATAATATTTACCGGGACATTACCACACGCAAAAGGAATTGAAACCCCATCAATTTCTATATATATCAATGACTCTACCAGTGACGATCCACCTATACCTAATATTGTCGATGTAGCCAATTACCCGCGTATAAAGCTAATTTCCTCTACGATCGGATAATTATCTGCCAAAACTTCGATTTTGTAGCTTAGTCAAATCATAGCTGTCCAATCGGGAAATAGTCTAGCCTACTATTCCAGAGTACTACTCAAATCGTTTTTTTTTATACATGCAGAAATATACAACGTTTTCTCTACTTCTACTTGAGTATCAACGCTGACTACTTTGACCAGCATAAAATTTATTTCCTCTATCTAATCAAGTTATCCGGGCAAACTAAATAGAATTGAAGATAATAATTGATGATGCGCCTTTATATCGACTTCATGGGCATCAGCAGTGGACAATGTAGGCCTACGACATTTTCTAAAATACTATCAGCAACTGTATCGACATGTAACATGTATCGGAAAACACCTATCATGCACCAAATAATCAGCCTATTACTGGGTGATATCAATATTGTTTCTTCCGCAGTAATAAATTGTTTTTTATCGATCATTTTTGGACGCTGAGAAGGTAATACTACCTGTGGCACCTTCTCTCGATCGAGGGGCGTTAAGAAAGTCCCCTGTACAATGTGATGATTTGCGTTCGCATTGAGCAACACTCTTTCTGTCATTGACCGTGGTGTCGGGTTATTTAAAGATTCCATCTTCATATTTTCTGTGGCTCCGGGCGGCGACTGAAGGGACCCACACTTCGGAGAAGTGTCACTCTTTCGACTTTTGCTGGCGTCGCCATTTCTAACAGATTTGAAACTGGGCCTGTGATTTCACTCCTGGCAACTCCATATTTTGCTTGGCTCCTGAATACTGGTTCAAGCGAATCGGCAGTATTTTTGCTACTGACTTTCCGGACGGTAGTCAAATAATTTCTCGCTTGTTTGACGTCTCTTCTGGCTTTTTTGAATAGTTTTGCCGTCTTGTGTAGAATAGACGTCACCTTTTTCACGAATTTTGTTTGATGCCGGACACGTGCTGTCACTTGACCTTTATTAGCCCGAGCCGTTAGCTGTAGTTGTTGAGTGGTCTTCATCAGTTGAGTGTTTTTGCGAAGGGTGAGAGTGTCCTCTTTACGTTTTCGTAGCCAAAATAACTTCATGATTGATTACCGCTCACCTCCCCACTCTTCAGAAATATGTGAAAGTCCACTCTCTTCTGAAGACGAATCTTCCAGAAGCAACAATGATTACCAGGCGCCTTGAATTACAAGTCCGAAGTGGGTGCCTCCATATGTGTTAGTAGAAAGATCTTGCCTTCAATCTTGTTAGTAGGAAGATATTGTGTTTGCCTGGGTTCTTTTGCTTGTAATCCAATTTTGGTGAATCACTGTTGCATGTGGTGCAGTCTTCGAAGTGTCTTGAACTTTCAATGACCTTAGGGTCCAGCCTTAGATAGCACATTTGTACATATTTAGGCCTGATTCATCCCCAGCGGGATGCGTACCTTATAACAACCAAATACTCCAATAATAGACTTTACATTCAAGTAGCAATGTTACCATAGCAACAAACATTCGTAAAATGCATCCAACTGTTACTGCAGCCTTCTAAAACCATGCAATTCAACACATATGCGATCAAGACCATATTTCAACAGCAATTCCACATATCCTATAGTCTATTTCATGTACTCATAATTGACCCAGGGCCAAAGCATTCTGGTGAAGGCTTGTTACATCTTCATATTATCGTTTTAGGCTGATCAAGATTTTTTGTGTATTTGTATAATCTAGGGTACTTATCTAGTTTTATGACGGTTCTCAGAAGCAACTTGTCTTGGTTTTATAACCGTCTAACCTCACTCAAGTGTAGGAGTTCTAGTCGCTGGGGCGTGGACTAGATATGACGCATACTAAATAATTCACACACAATCACACAATTTTCAATATACATTGATCCCAAAATGCAATAATTACTTACACATATATACGTAATCACTTTAATAACCGTTTTTCTGGGGTGACGCAATGTGGTGTGGATATAATATGACGCATAATATACAATACATATGCAGTAGATATATCGCCAATTCACTGTAACGCCTTTTCACTGTAAAAGTTCGCAGACACCGAAAATGGTGGAGCCATCATTATAAAGCAGCTTAATATTCGCATGTATTGTACATAACAATTACAGATATACCGGGATCACCCATTATAGGCTAATCCTTCGCATTCGCTTCAGACACTTTTGTTACGCATCACAAGCATGTCAGCTTTGGGTTGTATATAGGGTGGTTTTCACTAATCACCTACGTATCGGTAGTTAGTTGACCAAAACGATCACATAATTTAGTTAATGACCTTCTTCAAGAAGTTTTTTGCCTAAGGCGCATTATACTCTATCGTAATTATTTTCTGGGCTTCAATACTGATACTATTCCCAGAGAATATTAGATAATGTTTCCTTATAAGGTGGGCAATCACACCTCTGTTGTTTAGCAACAACACACGTGTGCTTAAAGGCTTCTTATGGGCTGCCGTGGCAGTTAGTTTCAACTTCAACGAAAGTTGTACAGTATACGCAGACACCAATCCATAATCTATACGGCTATCGCCAACAGATATATGTCGTCCTCATTTTTAAAGGCATGCGTGCTCCTTGGTATATTATGGATATTCAATTAATGCAGTAAAGCATACAAGAATTTACAGTTCAAACATAAAATTACGCCATACACTTAAATTACCGTGCCTCATCTCCAATTTAATCTTTGGAGTGCAAAATAAGTAAGTCAAGAAATACGAAATATAATGCATTACAGGCTATACATTAAAATTAGTACTTCACCATATAGGCGAATATACGATTCATAATTGTTAGAAATTGCGAATAATGATACAGGACGAGTAGCCACTATTACTTGACATAAATTGACACTATATTGCTTTAAAAGGGTCATATAAAGACACCATAATACAGAGTCTAATAACTCGGTTCACAAGCATTATGTTATTTCGATATCTCAGCTCAACGTGGATTTTTTCTAACAAAATGACATTCAAACATTAATACAATGCGTCAAGACTGCTTACTACAACTATACACGTTTGGTAAACATTATTTTTGATTAGCCTATATATAGATACTCGATCCTTATCCATTATGAGCTCCTAGTACTATAAAGACATATTTTATTCATTTCCGAAATATGCTCAATTTCAAATCTTCCACTTTTTACTACATTCTGACACTAGTCAACAACATCTTTACAATTAATACAACTAATCTTGCTCGCATGATGCTTCTACTGGCAAAATACGATTCATTTGTTATCATTACATTTGCATTTTAAGATCCGACTATATACTTCTGATATCCGCTAACACTATCCTATTTCTCGAATCCAAAAAGCTCTGGAATCACCGTCCTGTTTAGATCCGCGCTAATACAATAATGACGGCGACTAGCGTATTATCCTATATTTAATGTGTGACGATCAACATCTGGCCATATGTCCAAGCTTGCGGTATTCAAATTCAGCTAACTTCCTCTTCGCATCACTCGGACATTTAACTTGGTGATGTATTTTCTAGTTTATGATGTCATCAACCTCAATTTAATTTCAATTTGGGTTTCAACAAATAAAAAGATTCATATAAACATTTTGTGTTGCATCGTTACAGTCTGTAGATTTTGATAATCATCCGTGATATCTCAAAACATACACAACGGTCCGAATTTTAGATAGCGCCAGTTAGCCATAGTTGCGATGCATTCATCAGCGTAACTAAATCCTAGAATTGCAGGTCCCTAATTGTGGATCTTTTGGTTACAATAACTCTGATTCCACGGTTTTTCCTGCTTCTATATCGACTCGTTTATCAATCCTTTTCCTAATTGTGTCACATTATAGTTCGCATGCAAACATATTTACATATTTTATATCGGTATTTGCAAGAATTTACATAACTTCACGGGGTATAATTCTATGGAACTACTATAGTAGTATTATTACCTTTATTTCCCATTTTTGCTTTAAAGCAAACAGGTTGTTGTAATTTCCACTCGGTAAAAAGCAGTGTGCCCATTAATGATTTTCCGTTTATTATACGGTAGATTTTGCTTAAGCTCCGGGACGGACCCTACGGTGCTCGCTGCACTTTCACCCTTACT
>NW_027648701.1:0-47791 GCF_051294905.1 Botryllus schlosseri | reverse complement strand
TGTCTACTTCTACCATCTCAGGGTTGTTATTTTTGTTTGTGGTATTCATGGCGTGTGTCGACTGCTGTGGTCATCTACACCAGGCCGATATTCCTTGTTTTTGATTCCGTATCTGTAGACTCGTAGCACTGCACACTTCTAGTCTTTTTGTAAGACACCGCCAACGCGGATGAGATGGTGAGATAGAGAGAGAGATATGAAATTATTTTTCGCCTGCACCATCGAGATGCTTTGACGACGGAGTTCAGATACGGTCTAGTAGTCTGCGCCCCGGTTTTTTCTCCCTCAATGCTAACCGTGATTGCTGAGCGCCTGGCAGGATAGCTGTGGATACCAATTTTCGTGTCGAATCTGATCGAACCCATGACCTACCGATCGAGAAGCCGGACGCATAAGTATTACACTATCTCGCTCGGCGAGGAACCATCTCAGACTAGAAGACGGAATGTTCCTAAAGTTTCAACTACTTTTGTAATAAAAACAACTAAAAATACTTGATTACTTCGAATATGTAGAACAGGGATATCTAGAAGTTCTAGATATCCCTGATGTAGAACTGCTATTGCTATACGTTACTTCCCATCTCCTATTTATTTGAATTATACAATTCCACAATTCTACCTGACAAGCCCGGAATTCAGTACGTCTTCTTGAGCGAGTAAAGGAAATCCCGCTTCTGTTCGGCCGACATTGTTCTTTGTAATGGTATCGCGGTCTGCACAGCACCTGCTGTTTGACCTCGTCGATTTTTTCATCGCGCAGCATCCCCGCATCACCGAGGTCTTCGCTCGAAGATTCTATTTCATGTTCTTTGAAGCACGACAGCATGACGTTGCACAGACAGCTTCTCGTTGACTTGATTTGATCGGGGATGTAATTGCGGAAATCGCCTGACAGAAATCACATTTTAACCAGAAGGCTAGTACCGATATTGGAGATAAGTTAGGTAAAAGCATATGGAATTTCGTGAATTTATACATAAATATAAGTAGGGTTACATTTAAAACAAAAATAAATTTAAAACAAACATCTTTTAAACAAGGCCCTTGTTTTAAATACGTTTTTATTGTTTTTTTTTTAAGTCATGACGCCACGAATATTCAATTGTGACGTCATGGTGGATTGAAATTGAGAATTGACAATATGGGGTACATATAGTTTAGGGTTACCATACGTCCTCCCTTTTTGTCACAAAGTGGGAAAAATTCACCGATTTTTGAGAATTCTTCTCCGGTTTTGCAAGTCTCAAATTTCTGAAAAAGTGTCCTCTAGTTAGATTTCCAAAATATGGTAAGCCTAATATAGTTCCTTTGACGAAATGGCTTCCAACTAGGGTTAGTTCGGATATTAATAATTTTCACTATCCGGATAACGGATATATCCGGATATTGGGAATTTATCTAACCGGTTAACCGGATAATAACTGCTAAGTGAGACAATCGATTTCACAAGGTCTGCATGAAAATCGGATCGCAAAATCATTACACAGTGCTATTGTAGAACTATATGTACAATTGTACACGCACAGTACGAGCAAACACGAGAAAAATCCCCGCAAATTCAATGTTCACTGCTACTGCAACGCCCTCCTTATAAAGGGCAATGCATCAATTGTGGCATCCTATGTAGCCGGGACCGGAATTTTGGCACAAAACGTCCACATGCATTGAATGCTCTTTCCGCTTCCACAGAAGTGGGCTGAATAGTAAGCAGCACTTCGTAGAGAGTCTAAAGGTTGGCAGGTCGTTTGCCGGAAACTTCAACGACTTTATATTCCTTTTGACCATTCTGCTGATTAGGTTTGGAGTACTCGAAGGGCGAGTAGCTGATACTGGAATTGCTGCCGACATGATACCTCGTTCTAATTAGTATAATTCCTCCGTGAGAAACCCACGTTATCAGGCACGCAGCCAGCCGAAAATTAATGGGTGTTTGAAATAAAATGAGGGGTTTCGATTTTTTTTTCGAATTAACCCTTTGTAACCGGCCGGCCTACTGACCAAAATTTTACTGCATCCACATAGAAAACGATAAAATGTCATCCATATGGCTCAAATCGACGCCCAACATATTGCCGTCAATCTGAAGTAGCCGCCTAGCGGTCTGAGATACTCTCACGGCTCTGACGCCAGAGGGAATAGCGTTATGCGAGAAAATGTTCGCGATTTCTTGAAAATAAATTACAATTTTGTTCTTCTATATCTCCTGACGTCATACCTAGGCCCTCTCTTAGTATATGACCACCTGATTGCCTTCCGCATGAATCTCTACGTTCCAACGAGACATTACATGCTACCATAGCGCTTCATAGCCCAGCGCTACGATCTTGGAAAGGTAGTGATGATGAGCACAATCACGCGGCCGCCGCCGATGAGTAATCGATTACGTAATCTCGTATTCTCGTTGAAGGCAACGCGCGTCCAGTTGTGCAGAACATAGGAACTGCCTTGGCAATGTTGCCGTTAGTATAGGCCTACATCTCCATGCTATTGAAGTGTTATCAACCCCAGTTGCTTGTTATATGTAACTTGCAGCTGCAAGGAATCCGTAAGTATACACATATTGCCTTATTCGACACTGCCCAGTGCCCATATACGCTCGGGAAGTCATTTCACGTGATACATTGCTTTATTTCGCATCAATTTGAACTGTATTCTACACGGCTAATGCTCCATGTATGATCAACAGTAGTCATACAAGCCAACAGTAACTTCGTGTGCCATCTAAAACATATATAACTGCCTCTATATGATGTTGTTATCACAGGCTCGGGTACAAAAATAGCCTAACTCGCACGCTTATTTGTGCGGTGTTAGGGCTGGTGTCGGCTTTCTTATACAAAGCTAAGCTCCATGATATGGATATTGATGGATATGCCAGGATAATGGCTAATTATATGTATAATTTGCTATTGCCTGAACCAATTGTACATCTGTTTGAAACCGCAACGAGTCAGGTCATCTTACGCAGCCATGATTTTCACGTAATAAGGTATGCTTCTTTCACGTCAATTTGAAACATCTTCTACGTGCTAATCTTCGATATAAGGACTTTCATAGAATAGTATGACCAACAACAAGTCATAGAAGATAGCTGTAATCGGTTATATGAAGTCTAGAACGGAAGATACAATGGTTTATATTTCAGGCGGTCACTCACGCGAACATCATTACAAATTCAATTTTGCGGGAAATCTCTTTGCGTGTTCAATCTGCATTTCAAGCAGGATATACATTGCAACATTAGGTTATACATGGTCTGATGTATGCGTATTTATAAGAGCTAGACATACCAACCGATTGCAATCGTTTATGACCAATACAGGTCTAGCTATCTTGGATTAAATATAGACTCCTCTGCGTTAAACAGTCGCGGTCAAGTATACTAGACCGCCGGTCGCAAAGGGTTAAGTATCAGCGGAAATCAATTACGATTGCACGCACGCATGTTTGCTAACATTCGATGTCAGTCAGCTTCGCGATGTCACTCTCACAATCGCTGATCAGAATACACTTGACGGCAAATCGTCACCAAGCCGTCGAAAGATAGGAGCCAACCCATGCTAGGCCCGAGACGCGATGGTTAGGCCAGCGATGATATCGTTGGTAGGCCTATTGCAGATGCGATTGTGTAGGAAGCGATAATATCGTGAGCACCAAGTCAATGCAGATGTGATTGTGCAGACAAGCGGAGAAATAGTGTGCACACTGCACAGGGCCTATTGCAGATGCGATTCTTCAATCCACCGGAACTATAGGCTTGTTGAAGACGCGATAAATCAAGCCAGAGACGATAACGGAGTGCGCGGCAATCATAATGACCTAATTTAACGATCTGCTCAGCGGGAGATCGCGTGGCGATCTTCTCAACAGGAGTAAGCGTCGCGTTACATTGTGCAATGTGCACAGACGCATCTTGCTAATTGGCAACACGCTTCTCGCTAATCGGCCGCGCGCAACACTGAATACGACTTATTGAAGCTTGCTAAAATGTGTATAACGCATTAGCGACGATATTCTTTTACCCGGTTAGCCGGATATCGGATATCAAAAATACCTGCAGTTAACCGGTTAACCGTTATCCGGATAATCCAGCCCTACTTCCAACCCCTGTCATATTCGGACCAAAAATATCTTTAACCAGGACTAACTATACATCATTATGCAGCATTTTTACGGCTGGCGGTCATCATCATCAGAGAACATTCATTCCCTACCAATGATCAATATCTATGTAGGCCTACTATAGCTGGGAACCGACTATTTCGAGGGTTCCAACTATCCCATATCGTCTGTCGGCTATATCGGGTGGCAATCGTCCGATAGGCTGACACAGCATGTTTCTTGGAAAGTATTTATACAATTGTGACATATTTATACAACCTAGAAAAACATATTTTTTCAAAGGGCTTTGTTTAAAATACTATTTAAAACATGTTTTGAACAAAGTTTTTCAAATAACCATATGTTTTAAACGCAACCCTACCTATACACGCATCGGGTTTTTCGTTTCATGTTCGTCAACTAAATTTACTGCATAGGCGTGCGTTTCGAATGCCATAGCTAGGATTCTTTCAGTGTCTGCTGTTCCTACAAATATTCTGCTGGACATTGGCCAACCTTTTCCAGAATGTTGAAATTGATTGTGCTCATAATGGTTGAACATTGGAACAATGAATGCGGTCTTTAATACGGTCCGGACAAGGCCAGTTGACATTGCTGATTCGCAAGCGTTCACTGAAATTTGTGGAGATAGATCGCCTGTAGTAATGTTCGGAGAGAAGTATATCAAAGACCCCAGCACCAGACTCTGCAGATTGTAAAGATCTTCTCTCAATGGGAGCGGATGTTGAAGAGTTTAATCGAAGCCATAACTGCTCCTTCAACTGATGGAAACAAGCTCGCTATATTGTCAGGTTATTTATCACCTGAAGTCTTCCCATTTATTGAAGGAATTGATAGTTACGATCAGGGCCGTAACAGCACTTCGCCAGGCCCCCCCAAAACTTTGGTCGTGGGCCCCCCATAGGGTTATAGACCGAACTTCTGGGGGGCTTCGCCCCCCAGACCCCCCCTCTGGCGGTGCCCTCTTCACCGCTATTTAGGCTATGCGTTGGGAGTTGCAGTAGTGAACAAGCTTTTGTCGCCTAAGCGCGCGAAGCGCGGGAAATTTCTTGACTTAATGACTGAATCGGGCAGTATGATCGGGAATTGCATATATATTGTCATCAATTTTTATCTTCTCTCTGCTCACGTAATCAGATTTGCCGGTAGAGCTGAGTGAGGTGTGTTTGAAAAGGTAGGACCACTCAATAATAATTAAACATCTTCGGGCGTATACTCGTCGGTAGGAACGAAACAGCACCTCGTCAGGTCCCCAAAAACGTGGGTCTTGGGCTCCAATAGGGTGATGAAACGACCCCTCCATCACGTTGTTCGCGTTTGTCACGAAATCATCTGTACTGTATTGTGAGCCAGCGCTAAGCGCGAAAATTTTCGATAATTTATGATAAAATCGGTCAATCAGATCGGCGATTGCATATGCTATCAATTTATTGTCCTCTCTGCTCACGTAATTAGATTTACCGGTAGAGCTGAGTGAAGTGTCTTGAAAACGGGAGGGCCCGTAAATAATAATTAAACATCTTCGGCGTATACTCGTTGGTAGGAACGAAACAGCACCTCGTCAGGCCCCCAAAACGTGGGTCTTGGGCTCCAATAGGGTGATGAAACGACCCCTCCATCACGTTGTTCGCGTTTGTCACGAAATCATCTGTACTGTACTGTGAGCCAGCGCGAAGCGCGAAAATTTTCGCTAATTTATGATAAAATCGGTCAATCAGATCGGCGATTGCATATGCTATCAATTTATTGTCCTCTCTGCTCACGTAATTAGATTTACCGGTAGAGCTGAGTGAAGTGTCTTGAAAACGGGAGGGCCCGTAAATAATAATTAAACATCTTCGGGCGGTCGGACCCGTTGATATGACTTCGTTACATGATGTTATTTCGTAACTTCCAGTCTCCTATATCAAAAAATATAGAAATGCCCAAACGTAGGCTTCTAAACTAAGAAACGCACACGATTTCAAATTGGTATTTCTTCACTGGCATAAAATTTTTCCCAGCGGGATGGTATTCGTCTTGTGAGGTTCAGATTGCAAAGACAGGAACATTCGGCGCCAGTCATTTAGGCGCCTATGGACAATTAAACCTATATGTATTTTGTATATATAACGAAGCCTTTGGTCAACATAAGGGCATAGACCCTTTCGGCCAAGGTTTTCTCGCTGCCGATCGTTCTGGCACACTTCTTGGAGTCGCATGTTATATGGCCTAAAACTTGATTGTATGTCTTGGTGGGTCGTGGCTCGGTAATGGCCCAATACCCAATAATAAAGATACATTGCCAAACTTAAATTCGCGCGCAGCGCGAAAAAAAATTGGAAAAATTGCATAAATTTTCAAAAATACTCTATGATTTATGCTAATTCACGAAAAAATTTTGGGCCCCCTTCGAGCTCGGGCCCCCCCCAATTGGGGGGTTTGGGGTGCGGCAGTTACGGTGCTGGTTACGATGCTACTATCACCAAAATGCAGTCCCTGTACAAAAAGAAGAAAAACGTAGTCTACGCCCGACATCTGTTAGCAACTGCAACGTAAGAGGTCTGCATTTTCTAGAAAATTGATGGCATTGTCTAAAGATTGTAACTTCTTGGCCGTAAATGCTCTCCAAATGTTCGCAAGCTCATACAATTTCTCGAGCACTGAGATTACTGCGCAAGGGTATCTTCTGCGGCGGATCGCATGTGGCAGATAAGAGATATTTTCCGGCAATGTCGAATGCCTGAACTGCGGAAGAAAGGGGCCTTTTGCAAAGGTATGTCGATACCCACGTTCATATGACATCCGAGCAACCGCTAGCATGCATTTTAGCCGGAGTTCCAAATTGTCTCTGGCGTGCGTCACGCGCAGCTTAAATTCACCAATTAGTTGTGGGCGTTCTGTTAGACTCTCGCTCCTTCGAAAAATATTTAAAATGACATGAGAACGATTTTAAAAATGCGCGATCGTCTCCGCAATTCAACGAGCAAGCGTCGTCTGTCTATTTAAAATGACATGAGAACGTTTTTAAAAACTAAATCATCGTCGACATAATTCAACGAGCTAGCGTCGTCTGTCCATTTAAAATGACATGAGAGCGTTTTAAAACCGCGAGAGATTTAAAAACTAAATTATCTTCGACACAATTCAACTAGCAAACGTCGTCTGTCCATTTAAAATGACATGAGAGCGTTTTAAAACCGCGAGAGATTTAAAAACTAAATTATCTTCGACACAATTCAACGAGCTAGTATCGTCTATTTATTTAAAATGACATGAGAGCGTTTTTAAAAATCCGCGAGAGATTTAAAACTAAATTATCTTCAACACAATTCAACGAGCTAGTATCGTCTATTTATTTAAAATGACATGAGAGCGTTTTAAAACCGCGAGAGATTTAAAAACTAAATTATCTTCAACACAATTCAACGAGCTAACGTCGTCTGTCCATTTAAAATGACATGAGAACGTTTTTAAAAACTAAATCATCGTCGACATAATTCAACGAGCTTAGGCGTCGTCTGTCCATTTAAAATGACATGAGAGCGTTTTAAAACCGCGAGAGATTTAAAAACTAAATTATCTTCGACACAATTCAACGAGCTAGTATCGTCTATTTATTTAAAATGACATGAGAGCGTTTTAAAACCGCGAGAGATTTAAAAACTAAATTATCTTCAACACAATTCAACGAGCTAGTATCGTCTATTTATTTAAAATGACATGAGAGCGTTTTAAAACCGCGAGAGATTTAAAAACTAAATTATCTTCAACACAATTCAACGAGCTAGTATCGTCTATTTATTTAAAATGACATGAGAGCGTTTTAAAACCGCGAGAGATTTAAAAACTAAATTATCTTCGACACAATTCAACGAGCTAGTATCGTCTATTTATTTAAAATGACATGAGAGCGTTTTTAAAAATCCGCGAGAGATTTAAAAACTAAATTATCTTCAACACAATTCAACGAGCTAGTATCGTCTATTTATTTAAAATGACATGAGAGCGTTTTTAAAAATCCGCGAGAGATTTAAAAACTAAATTATCTTCAACACAATTCGACGAGCTAGTATCGTCTATTTATTTAAAATGACATGAGAGCGTTTTTAAAAATCCGCGAGAGATTTAAAAACTAAATTATCTTCAACACAATTCAACGAGCTAACGTCGTCTGTCCATTTAAAATGACATGAGAACGTTTTTAAAAACTAAATTATCGTCGACATAATTCAACGAGCTAACGTCGTCTGTCCATTTAAAATGACATAAGAATAGTTTAAAACCGCGATATATTTAAAAACTAAATTATCTTCGAAATAATTCAACTAGTTAGCGTCGTCTGTCCATTTAAAATGACATAAGAATAGTTTAAAACCGCGATATATTTAAAACTAAATTATCTTCGAAACAATTCAACTAGCTAGTATCGTCTATTTATTTAAAATGACATTAGATCGGTTTAATAATTATTTTTCAATTTATACCGTGTCCAAAATCGTTGGTTTTCTGGCCATAACACGCCTTTCGCTTGTCCGATCGAGACGAACGACCCATCGTTGCGTTCTTCTACTCGAGACGATCACTCGAACACCAAAATCGACCTCATGGGACCTCGTTTGGGGTCGCCAGAGCCCCCGCAAGAAATTTTAGTTTAACGCTAGTGGATAACAAGAAATAAGGGTGATGGCAAGTGAGAAAGCGTGTATTCTAATCAGTATCGCCACGAATCGGTTTGAGTGTGACACCGTATTGAGTAGCTTTCGTGGCGACAATTGTTTTCTCATTACATCGGTGTTTAAGCTGGGTATTGCTGCATTTCCCGATTAATGCCACAGGCAAAGCCTTGTTATAGAAACGAATCTGCCCAGAAATGAATTCGAATTTGCAAGCACACACCAACACATCCTCCAATTTCGCGCTCCGATTGCCTATCACGAAGCTAGCTAGCTCATGAATTGTTTTGTAAACGAATATGGGCGCACATAATTTAGATTTCAGAAATGCAGAACGTATATTTGTGCGCCTGGTCGGGAGAGGAGATCTAGGATGGTGCTTCTCAGCACACGCTTGGCGCGTAGCCAGTCGAAAAATTAGGGGAATTTGGATTTTTTTTCAAATTTACCAATATAGCATCAATTCAATTCGGGTAAGGTACATGTGTAAATGGCGATCATATAATCTCTTCGTATCGACGATTTTAGGCGTATGATAAGCTTGCCAAAGAGTCCGGGAGTGCTTTCAATTAGCGAGTCCCTGATCTCTGGTGAACAATTAAATAGGCGCGCGTATGTTACGCAATCTCGGCTACAGTTTTCGCAAATCAAAATGTCCAAACTTGATGGCACCGATTTCAAACCTTTGTCGTATTCCAGAACGCGAGACATGATACACATCTTCTGTATTAGAGGGAATCAATTTCGCACGTTAAAGTCTGTTTGCTGCGATCCGATGTTATTCAGTTTCGCGATGTCGCCTTTTAATCAATATGACATAAAACAATCACTAATTAGCGTACACCAGACCGCATTGTCGCCAAACCAGCGAGAGATAGGAGCCGAAGCATGCTAGGCTCGAGACGCGATAGTCAGGCCATAGGCCAGCAATGATCTCTTTCACTCCAGGCCTATTGCAGATGCTATTGTGTGAGCCAGCGATGAAATCGTGCACACCAGGCCGAAGCCGCCAATGCAGATACGATTGCGCAGTCAAGCGATGATACAGTGTGAACTGGGCCTATTGCAGATGCGATTGTTGAAGCCTGCGGAACCAGGCTTGATTTAGCTAGTGCATTTAATTATTGTAACGGCGTTGTTGAAATTTCCCCTCCAAATTCTTCTCCTGGCTACGCTTATAAATATTCAATAGTCAGTGAGTTTGTGCTGTAATTGCGGTGTTTGGCTGTCTTAAGCACCAGGTTATCTAGAGAATTGGCTGTTTAGTGAATGGTTATATTCGGATATGAAATTTAAGAAAATCGTTTATGCAAGAAAATTCGATGGCTTACCCAAGATGTCCGATTTTGAAATCGTTGAAGACGACGTACCTGACGACCTAGAAGACGACGAGTTTTTGTATAAAGCCTTATATATCAGCTGTGATCCGTACCTGAGAGTACGCGCGAACATATATGTACGGGGAAACTTTATCGAAGGATATCAACTTTCGAAGGTTATCAAGAGCAACAATGAGAAGTACCCAGTCGGATCCATTTTGGTTATGAATGCCGGCTAGAGAAGTGGAGGTATCAGCAATGGAATTGGAGTTTTGCATAGACGAGATGATCTGTCAAGCAAACTACCCATGTCTGCTGGAATTGGAATATTTGGAATAACCGGGTTGGCTGCCTAATGGGGTAAAACGTATCCTAAAGCCTAAGGCTGGAGATACCATTCTCGTCAGCGGAGCAGCTGGGGGTGTCGACACTGTTGTGGGACAGATTGGAAAAATTCTGCAATGTCGCGTCTTCGGCTCGTGCGGTTCAGAAGAAAAGATCAAGTTTGTAAAGTCAGTTGGGTATGACGACGCTTTTAACTACAAAACGGAAACAGTAAATCAAGCGCTGCAACGACTTGCGCCGGATGGTGTTGATGGCTACTTTGACAATGTTGGAGGGATTTTTCATCCGAAGTACTATCGGACATGAAGAGAAAGGGTAAAGTAGCGGTTTGCGGTGCTCTTTCGTCGTATAATGCAACGGAGCCTGTCAGAGCTTTGATCATGCAGCCGATGCTGTATTCAAAGTCTATCATCATGGAAGGGTTCAGCATGGTTGATTGCACTATTTCCGCGCGCGATGATGAGATACTTGCGATGCTCAGGAAATGGGTAGACGAAGGCCATATATCGATTAGCTTGCGGAACACATATCATTTAATCAGTTACATTATGCTAACGTAGTTTCTTTTTGGCGTAAAACTGCAAGGCCTTTAGTGGAAGGCAACATGGGGGCCTGGGCCCCAAGTAGCCTCGCCTTAATGTTTTCTGGGATCGTCACAGGCATATTCAATTTATTATTGTGTCAATTTATTACCTATCTGTGTCTATGTTTTGGAGTGGAGTAGAGCAGATCTTGCTACAGTGTCGCAATTAAACCATTGTGGTGCGACAAAAGTCGATTAGCCGTGACGAGGTGCAATACTTAACTATCGCAATTTACAGCGTAGCTACGTTGCGGCACTGCATCACTTGCCTTTCAGTCCTTGATTCAAGGATTCTAAGATCATTTTGCCCTGCTTGAATATTGAGCAGTGTTGTCAGTTTAGGCTCATTTCTGAAGTGGCTTACTATGAGAATACATTGTCGACAGGCATGTGTCTATGTAATATACCATGAATGGACAGTATGGACACCTTTAATAGCTTAGCAAAAAGTTTGGCCACTAAAATTGAGACATCTTGTCGCCAACCAGGAAATAAGAATGGATTATTGATATTTGTAAGTTACATACTTGTAGGAATAGGAACTGCCACTCCGTGTTGCTGAAGAATTTACATAAAATTTACATAAATGAAAGCCGCATGCCGCAAACCGCATTTCTTTGAACTTGTTCAAAACAAAACACCTGAAAGGCATTAGAAAATATTTACTTTTGGATGTAGATGTACTCAACGTACGGGCTGTGTCAAATTTCGTTACTCCACAACTCATCCCGTTTTCAACAACGGGCCTGTGTGAAGCGGAATTCAGCGCAATGACGATATTAAAAAACGAAAGATCGCAATCGGTAGAAAGTAAAGCATTCATGATGCGCGGCATATGTAAAGTCGGACAGTAGGCTACTATACAGCCCAAACATTGGATTGATGCAGTGCAAATCAAATGGTGAAACAAATTCATAATTTATGTTCGTAAAATCAACTTCTTCTGTTATTGAAGCTTATTACGAACAAGCATCTTGGAATTCATCTGTGTGGCCACGTTTCCCTGTGATTGTGAATACTACTAGACTTTAGTTTCAGCGTTACTTGAAACATTTTCTCCGTATACGAGAATGCAATATGGTGTCGCGAGTGAATGCTGATTGAGTTTTCCTCTTATTTGGAATCGATTTTCAAAAAGGTCACCGAACACTGGTAGAGATGTACACAGAGGTAGTCAAGGAAGATACTCAAATACAGAAGTAGCGACGCAGAATTCTATTCACAAGACGAGAATGACTAATATTCCAATATATATATATTCCAATTTCGGCATAAATTGCCATGACTAGCGATACGGGAGAATGAACACTGAACGGTTGTAAGTGGGCTATTACCTTCGTCATTATTTATGGTAATCCAGAACGGTGGCATCATTTCATATTATGTCATCATGAGCTCGATTAAACCTGTCGTCGTATGCGCAAAAATAAGAAAGCTGCTGTGCGCCTGCTTTTGACAGAAATGTATGCAGATACACACGTCAGAGAAGAATATGTTCGTGACATGTCTTGCGTTCCAAGGTCGTAAATAACCGATTCATGTCGCGGCTAATGTCACCGGAGAAGCACCATTGCTTTTGTATTATCAATGAGAGAAAAGGATCAGGTTTGCTGTTTTCGAATCGAAATTTGTCAATGATTAAAGTTTATCTAAAATTGATTTTTTACGAATTCCATATCCGATCCAAAGTAGGCCAAGACATCCGTTTATTTCAAATCCGTAACCATCCTGATTTCTGGTATCTGTATATAGCCTACAGCAGGGGTGGGCAAACTACGGCCCGCGGGCCGCATGTGGCCGTCCACACCGTTCTGTGCGGCCCGCGAGAGTCTGAAGAAACTTATTAAAAAAATTGATAAAATGTGTACTAAAAATTGAATTAATGCTGGGACTTGATTAAACTTTTTCTTAGTATATTTCACCATGATAATTCCAAGTCAGTAGTTCTCAGACTGGGGCGCACCCCCTTGGGGGCGTGAAATCATCTGAAAGGGGGCGCAAAGCTGAGCTCAACTGATAAAATTATTCGCGCTTCGCGCGATACATATCCCATTCGTACTTATTGCTCCGTATTTAGTCTGAATTTTAAGAGTCTTAACCTCCCATGCAATCTAAATATCCGTTAGGTCTGCTAGCATCCTTGTTGCGTTTTGTGATCTGACGATAAGGGGGGGGGGACTCTTTACCATCAAGAGGGGGGAGTGTCTAAAAAGTTTGAGAACCACTGTTCGAGGGTAAATACTTCCTACATTATTTTCTATGTGGCATTTCTGGCGTGACAGCCCGATCTCAAGGCCCATGCAGTTTGAAAAGTTTTAACTGCTAAACATCACAGGAATCCTAAACGACATTGACATAATTCGGATCACGAGTGTGATTTCAGATTGGCCGATCCAGTTTGAATTATTTCAGTGATGTGCTTATAAAAAACGTTTCGTGCGTGTCTTAGGTAGATTCTTTCTCTGTATGCGTAGAATTAGGGTACTTATATTTTATTTACACCCAGTAGAAGCGTGTTTGAAAAGCTAACATGGTTATGATGCTGTCAGCATTGTGTGTCCTGGAACTGATCCTAAAGTGGAATTCGTAAATCTATGAACAGATCGCTGCGCACAGATTTAAATTTCAATACTGTTTTAAGAATCGGGACAACCGACTTTCATCTCTATAGTTTTGACAAATTGGTTAGTGAGGTCGACCAGCCTATTAAATCTCGCCAATGTTTCTGACGCGTGTTGCCTACGATATCATCAACGCGATGTTCGGATTGTTTTAAATACGCATATATATTATATCCATGTCCTCACTATATAATCAAACACCAATATTGCGTTTGGGTTTATAATCCCAATTTTATATAGTGCGGCCCGCGAATGGATTCAGACGTTGGATGCGGCCCGCGAGCTCAAATGTTTGCCCATCACTGGCCTACAGCCTCGCAACAGAATTTTCGATAAATTGGCACACAATAATTTACATATGTTGGATTGATCTGTGATTGTGTGAAAGAGCAGAAGTATAGTCTTATCATTCACGATCACGAGGTTGGCCAGACAACTCAACAATTTGGTCACGTTTATGCGGATATCACATGTCGTCTCAGTAGTAGCTTCTAGCTTTGTATTTCTTAACTATGGAGAGCAATAAATGTCGATTATTGTGGTAAAGGGGAGTTTGTCAGATTGGGCAGTGCAGTACTGAGAATTATGGTGGAGAGGGTGAGGGGAGAAGTCATCTCACATCGTAAGGTTGAGCCGTATTCAGCAGTCATTGTGCCAGTTAAATCTAACAAAGTCGCATCGAAGTTGGAAGGTTTGCTTATACACCATCCTACATTGACATCTCAGACCCGATTGTCTACTGAGGTCGGGTGTTCCTCATTTTGCACCAACTACTGTGAGACAATAATTGTTAGTATCATACAGAAAAGTCCCTATTTCGTATATCAACATTGCCCAACGAAGAGTATCTCCTACAATGCGATGTTTTCGTAGCAGTATCGTCATTTTCTAGCTAGCTGTCGCTATGAGTATCAGGGAATACCCATATCATTTGATGTAACCGTAGCGTAAAGAAAGACAGACGGTATTTTTTGTCATCACAGCAGTGGTTCCCTTCCACGGGATGAGAATACCTCACTACAGAGAATCTGTTATTTTCTTTAGTATCGGTGCAGCTGATCTCACTCAATTTTGCATTGCTTTATCTCATACCTGTTAAGTGTGAACAAGTTCTATCCAGACGTGCATTTCTCTTGCCTGATTTATAGTCCTTTTGCCTGATTTATAGTAAGAAGTACGTGCAAGTGATATTCGATATCTTCCTTTTTCGCACCACCCCTTGTAGTGAAACTTTAGCCTATACCTTTTGTTCAGGCCAACATTTTCCCGATCGTGAAAAATCTCCTGCCTAATTCGTCAATTTATCTAGAAGTCGTCTAAAGCAAATGTGATGATTCATTTTTAGTCAACAGAAACATGCCGAACTTACCGCAATTTTGTCGCAACCAAACGTGAAAGCGTATTTTCTTCTGATTCATATATTTACTCGGCAATACTACAGCGCGTATTAAATAATTGAGGAAAAAGTGGCTAGCGGAACCTTACCAAAATCTAATTGGAATTAGTTGGAGCATCTCTGTACTAGACCTTTAAAGCCTAGACACAGGGTTTATGTTTTAGTCAACAGGTGCTAATGTCACTGGTTTTCGTTTTCATATCGGGAATTTCGGCTCAAATATCAACCGACGGGGTTCACGAGATGTTTGTTTGTTTTATTAGCACAATTGACGCTTATCAACACTTGGGTCGTTTTCCGCTTCCTCACGAACCTTTTTCTGGTATCTGCTGCCCTCTTTCTCGAGTTCGGCTCTCTCTTCCTTCTTGGCTTTTGAAGGCGCCGTATTTACAGCGAGATCGGCGACGAGGAGCCCAGATTAACCTCCGACACATAGAAACATGGCAAAGCCGAGACTCGAACCAGCAACCATTGGTGTCGTGACGGTATCGCTTAGCACACTGCGCCACTCGCTTCCACGTTCACGCGATGCAAAAGGTTGGGAACCACTGCACTAGAGCATACCACTGGCCCAATAAAGCGGGCCTACTTTTATATAAGCTAACGTGTATTGCAGTGACGTGCGGCCAGGGGAAGAAAGTGAGGCAGTGCCTCAAATGTCGCCATTGAACATTGAATATTTTTTTCATCCAACATCACCAAGTTTCATATCTTTTGTTATAACATACAGCACGAAAAGAGAGGTGAGGCACGGGTGAGGCACCAACGGATCTTGCCTCACCTGCGACAATACAATTCATCACTAACCGCTCAGAATTCATCATAACTGGTATCAATCAAATGTTATTGTCGCATCGATTCCAAAAATCCAAGTATTAACAATCTCAGAGCACTGGAATACCCTCAAAAGCACCAGGGAATGTGAAATTCGGCTCTATTACGTACAATGACAGCTCAGAGAAACAGTGGCCAGGTGAGGCACCTTTGAATCTGCTTCACTCACTATTCGCTAACAATCAGTCAATCGCAGCACAGTGAAACGCACTATCAGCTTCAGTGTTGTATGAATCGTGGACTTGATACCGTTAGTACGAAATGCAGAGCAAATACGTTCCCTTACTGATGTAGCTTCTATGCATTTTCCATCCATACCTACCTTTAATTGCGGTATAAAAGCTACTTACATAGCCTACGTTGTTGTCGTTGTTGTTTGTGGCATTTGTGGTGGTGTTTCTCGACTGCAATTTACACCAGGCCGATATCCTACCTACATTATCATTCCGTATATGCCGACCAGACTTGGGCAACTAGATAATTCAAGCTGTCTAATTTCACTAAATTAGAGCGAATTACAAATAATCTAATTCTAATCTAATTTGTTCAATGTATCTATGCTGTAAATCTAATTTCAATCTGAGCTGGGATATGTTCGTAGGCTCTAATTCTAATTATATTTTATTGCTTTCCTGAAAATCTCTCGTTGTCCGCGGCATTTTGCAGCGAGTTAACAATAATATCCCGCAGGGAAATTCGGTGCCAAGCCGTCATCGCGTTACTTACACCGTACAGTCATAATAGTTATTGTGACGAATAATATTCATGCGTTAGTTGGTTAGAAAAACGCCGAAGCTGTTTCAGGTAGTGCGGAATGGTGTTGCTGGGCACAGGTGACTATAGCTTATTTTGTAACAGTAATAATTTGAAACTGAAATCGATTTCAGCATTTCAAAATGCTTTACTTCACGTTCTTCCAAAATCCCAAATTAGATCGCCGGGCGCATGTGGCGCACGTCCGTGGTGACCCCTGGTGAGTGCAAAACGAACCAAGCTTGGTGTACAGAGGTTATAACCATTGTCCTGCTTATGGGAACGCATTGGGATTTGATATGAACTGAACTTGATTGTTGCTGTATTTATTTCTCATTCACAATTTCATTCAATTTTCAATTCAGTTTTTGGCTTTTTGCGAGTTCAGTAATTCTAATTCTAATACAATTTGTAAAAAAAACTGTTAGCACTAATTCCAATTCTAATCTAATTTGGAAAAAACTGTGTAACTCTAATTTTAATTCTAATATAATTTGGAAAAAATTGTGTACTTCTAACTCTAATTCTAATCTAATCAGGAAAAGCTGAAAATTTTCTAGTAGTCCAAGTCCGACGCCTGTCTCACATCTAGGCTTTTGTAAAACACCGTTTACCGATACGCGGATGAGATGGCGAGAAGACCTCAACAGCCATGAACCTCACCGCACGTCATTGGTGTATTGAGAGGATTCTGCCAAAGAATGTAAATTCTCGAAACATTAACTCGCACCAAGCGAAGAGAAAATTTCTGACTTGACCGCAGGACTTAAGTGGGGTGGGGTGCGGCTGTCACGGCCCTGCTCTAACTATCGCCGTTACTGCTGCGACAATAAACTCACTGGGAAGTGAGGCGAAACCGCTCGCCGAGGCTGGAGTGTTAGAAGTCTCGCCGGTATTCCGTTAGACATGCCTCGGCAGTGCCTTGACTGACGAGAGGTACTTCTTTATCATGTTATTAAAGTGTATGTTCTGTTCCGAAGACGTTTTATATATGTATTTAAATATATATGTTTTATATATGTATTTAAATCGTTGTTCTACTTGACTCCTCGTCATCCTCGTCACCATGACCGCTCGAATCGTGTAATATTGCCATAACCCTATGAAATATTCTACAGGTGTTTCCAATGTATTCGCCCTTTAGTTCTCCTCTCATTACAGAGACTACAGACTCTGATGACCAGGGTTGTAACCAAGGCTCCTAGTCACAAGTCAATCTCAGTTTCATAGTTCTGACTCGAGTCAAGTCCGAGTCCGTGTTATCGTGTAGAGGGTGGAGTCCGAGTCATGGTGTTATGACTCGAGTCCGAGTCCAAGTCATTGTGTTGACTGCTCAGCTCCCAGTTAAAATCTTGTTAAATACACTTTTTATACTCTGTTTGGTGATATCGAATGGTTTGGATTTGTAATATAGCCTACTAATTTTCCTCACTTTTAGCAGTTTTTGGTCGCATTTTCAAGTACCCAATAGTGTGATTACTTTACTATTCTCCGAAATTATGTCGGTCTTCGACGTCTGACTCTCGAGTCATATGACTTGGTTCGAGTCATGCGCAATCATTTGAGTCCAAGTCGAGTCAATACACAAATTGACTCGAGTCGAGTCGAGTCATTTGCGTATTTTGAGAAAATGACTCGAGTCAAGTTGAGTCATCAGAAAATCGTGACTCGAGTCATTACAACCCTGCTGATGACATTGACCCCCTTGGCATGCATGTTGTATAGTTGTGGTACATACCAGAATCACCCCACGCTTTTAACAAATGCAATCATTCTCTAAGTAGTTTGTATTGCAAATATATAGATTGGTAATGTCAGAAAATCGGGAACAATACCAAAAGCTAAGTACCGACTCACCCGCAGAAGAGCGTCCTGCTCCAGAGTCATCGACTACACCCGTGCTACCCTCGGCACCGGCGATCAAGGCACGTGACAAACACAAGACCGTTCTGTTTTGCCTGGGAATTTCCGAATGCGTCATTGGCGGACTGTCAATTGTGTTCGCAATAGCGACACTCTCCACCGAGATATCATCAAGGATCACTCTTGGTTCGCTGTTCACGTACACGTCGCAAGGATTATGGTCTGGGATTTACATACTCGTCACCGGAATTCTAGGAATATGTGTTAAGAAGAATCCATCCGTTTGCATGTACAAGGCCAACATGGTGCTAAGCATACTCACAGCTATATTCACCCCGATTGGCGTTGTGTGATCGGGATTCGCAACCTATATATCGTATTGGATAACTTATCTGGCCGCTCTTCACTTATTGATAACTCTGATGTTAATTGGCGGTTTTATAATATCGATCATCCACTCCGCGTTTTGTTGCGCAGGCCTTAGCGGGCATAGAAACCATCCGGGTACCGTTGTGTACATTCCACAGGCTCCTAACTCGCAGCAAATCGGTGGAGTTCCAAACGTCCAATGCGTTATGCCCGGAGGCTCCGCTACAATACAGCAACATCACAACGGCCAGTTGATGCAACCAATAGCACATCACCAAATCCAAGTTGCGGTACCGCCGCAGACAGTGTACACGAATCAAGGAATACCCCCAAACGCGCAGTACTCTGGCGCGCTACATGTACCATATGTTTAGGCGATCAAGTGTCCACAGCAACTATTCGAACAGACGACCCACCTGCATGGACCTGGAATTTTGAGAAATCGAGTCCGGTAGCAAACAATTGCCTGAGATGCACGTATCTCATATCATCCATCTTGCACTTCTCGAAGCCACCACAATCGATTGACCAACAAAATTCGAGGACGGCTTGACTCGATATATCACTGCAAACTATACTTGCTCCAATAATGTGACAAATAAATCGTTTCGAAAACATACTTTTACTGCTGCAGAATTTGCAATCGATATGTCTCAAAGATGCTCCAGTGTCGCATGCTAAAGTGTCGCGTGCTCAAATGTCGGGCAATGTCCATTTATTCGAAAGGTTCATCATACGCCAAGTCGGGGTCACAACTCCGTAAAAAATACTGGTCGGACTCACTCAGCTAATAAAATCAAACGAGAGGCTTTGCCTTAGAAAGTCATCCCCTTGCGGTAATTAATGTAGGTTAGTAATCAATAATTCAGCAGACAACGCGACACTCGAGTAGTTCACGCATCGCATATCGCGACTCTATTTTCCTTTTAGCGCAAGACTGTAAAAGTGTACATGTACGTACATTGTACAAGGTACAGAAATTTACATTATAGAGATTTAAAGTGATTGTCAAGCTTGACGCACAACCATATTGGAGATTAAGAAAGGATAAAAACCGGGCACGTTCTCTCATGTTTTACAATCAGTGCAGTAAAATTTATATGATATCGGAATCTATCCAATGGATATATTAAGCGCCGATAACGTATTTTTTGCTGTTTTCTACCATTCGTTGTGGTTCGCTACTGTAATTACTCCATCCAAAATATCAATAATCCAATATAGCCTACATTTCCATCTCCATTCTAAAATGAAGGGTTAGTATAGACTCGTTTGAAAAAAATGCACCGGGGTAGAAACGCACACAAAAAGTATTTTAGTGTCAAATGGCGTCATGTTATATTATCACTTGGCATTTCTTGATGTCCTATAAGTCTATACTTTGCCGAGACTTCAATATTTGCGCCGAAACATTGTGTCTCTTGGTCGCCGCCCCTAAGACATAGCTCCTCCAACCCGTACCTCCGTAGCAGTGCCGCCATATTCATATCCCTCAAACCTTACCAGATGATCCGATGCGTATCCAGTGCGGGTCACGGGGAGCAGTGTTAAATGGCATGCCGCGGTCGTAGAGTCATCATTTGATTGGTTGAAAATGGCTAACATGTATCACAGTACTAAACATATTGCATCTTCGGCTTGATTAGACATGGCTCTCGATAGAGAGGAATTAACAGAAGTATTTATTTTGCAATTTATCATAATTCAGAATGATGACATCATTTCCTATTGTCATGAGCTCGATCAAAACTGTCGCCGTGCGTGCAAAAAATGAAAGAAAGCTACAAGACGTTTGCGTTTGACAGGGATGTATGCAGATTGCAGATACATCGGATGAGTGCAATGTGTATGTGACATGCCTAACGTACCAAGCTCGGAAATAACCGATCCATTTCGCGTTTAATGTCATCGAAGTAGTACCGTTGTTTTTGGAACTATGACAGATGGCAGGTTCTATGTTTGCTGGGCCAATTTCTGCCGGAATCAAAATTTATTGATAAGTCGATTAAAAATGGGTTAAGCTTATGAAATTCATATCCGAATCCAAATCCAGGTTAAAAAATTCGCAAGCCCATATACGATCAAAAGCAATAATGTCTACATCCGTTTATTCAAAATCAAATCCGTCCTGATCTCCACTGTCTGATCATATAGCAGGATTGTTCACTGACCGAGGATTCACTGATTAAATTGTCAGGTTACCCTGAAAACGCTGCACACCAAATTGATTATAAAAATTTGGAAAATAAAATTTCAAATTTTACCGTCAACCCCATAAAGTTGTTGAGTTGTCTACAAAAGCGATGCGAAACAAATTCCAAGCAATTCGAACCTATAGAAGGGAAGGTATTTCAGTTTTTCATTAATAATTGTGGGATTACCCACAGCCGATGCTATTGTTGAAAATCCAAAACTTTCAACTTCAATAATTCGCTTCTTCCGGTTGGAATTAAACATAAATTATCATGCGTCATTCTTTTAGGCAAGTTAACAATCTCAGGAGGTTGAGATTAATACTTTAAATATATTTTTTATTTTTTTTATGATAAAATCATAAATTTCAATTTGCTCAGCGTCGGCTTCTACCGGTTTTAATTTAGCCAAATTTGGTGTGCAGCGTTTTCTTTGGGAAACCTAACAATTTGATCAGTGATAGGGTTACCATATCTTGGAAATCTGGAGAGGACAGTCATTAAAAAATTTTAGACTTACAATACCGGAGAAAAATCAAGAAAAATTGGTAAATTTACTCCGAGTTCGTAGTTAAAAAAAGGTCATCTTTCCTGTTCGACTCCTGAAATACCCACTTTCAATGAGGTTTTACGTTGGTTGACGAACAAAATGGTCGGCATTCTGGCTCAACTCACGAAAGACCGCCGGACCGTTACTTGAGTGCTGATTTCCTACCTCTCAGTCCAATTTTCACAAACATTCAACCACAATTTTCAAAAAAGAGGACATTTCGGCGTCCTCCGAGGACACTTTCAAAAAGTCAAAAAAGAGGACGTTAGAGGGTTACCATATTTGTGTGAAACATATTCCGGACACTCTTTAGCGCTAGCTAGCGGATTCCAAAATGAGCGGTAACACGTTGTCTGTCAATATGACGTCACACTAGCAAAGCATTGCCCATCGACTGTATACGAATGGAGTGGAACATAGTTCATGAATTGGGCCATCTGTAATGTGAGCTCTGGTGATTGCTACTAGCTAGGGTCTGCAATAAATTTCTCCACGGGCCGGATGAAATCGTCTGGCGGGCCGTGTCTGGCCTCTCGGGATTGTGTTTGACAGCCCTGCTATACTGTTAGGTCGGTGCAGCTATCTCGTTGTTTGTTTTCATCAGCTCCGAAACAACAGTTTTCCTGCCCCCTTCCGCCACTCATAAAAGCACTGATGTTGGGCCCACCATGTTGGGTAATCGATGTACCGTCTTGGGAACTTACTATATGCATTTGGCTGTTAAAATTTGTGAATGAATTCTGTCAATAATATTGATTTTTCTATATATTAGACTACTATAAAATGCACCAGCAGGTTGCACATCCAGTGATTTCCAACTTTTTATGGTCGCGGCTTCCAACTTGAAAATGTGCCGTGGCCCAGCTCAAAACTTGATAAGTTGAGGCTGATTACTCAAAAAATTCAACTTGCCCAAACCTACTCACGGCCTAGGAAGCTGAGTACCTCCAACATCATCGCGATTCCCAGATGAAGGCAAACGATCCCAAGATTTGGAACCACTGTCTGTGACTGAAGCATCCAATGGGCCTTACCAACTCTAGGAATATACCGTTAGCTTATCATTGCGACTACAATCACACTTATTTCAGTAAATGATGGTTATTTATATTGATTTTGATTGCATTTTTTGTCGAGGGTGATGCCTGGTGCCCATACCAATATCAATATACGTTGCATTAACTCGCGCGCGAGATGAAGAAGAATATTTAATAGCATAAATCTGCTTGAAAATAATATCGTTTATGTTGATTTACGAAGAAATTTTGAGCTCACTTCAAGCGTTCAAAATTCCGGACATTTAGGCATATTTTAGAAATTCCTCCCGGCCGCAGATTTTTCAGTGAAATTCCGGCCATGTCCGGGAAATTCCGGACGTATGGCAACCCTAACGTATGGTAACCATAATCCGTAAATCCAAAGAATCCGAAAAAAGTTATTTTGGAACAACCGTGATGCATGGCCTATATCGTTGCGACAGAAGAATCATTAAATTGGCACACAAAACTGTACATTTGATGGCTTGATCCTGGCGCGAAAGAGCAGAAGTTGGCAAATCATATATACGCAGGCTGGTCAGACAAATCAACAATTCTCTCGCGTAACGTGGAAATATAATAATCAAGAATAATGAATAATCGTCAGATTTCCGTCTGAACAAGACATACACAATGTACAATGCAGTGTTGGGATCAAGTCACTACCTTCGAGTCACGAGTCATTTTGAGTCATTGCACATTTTGACTCGAATCAAGTCAAGTCAATCGATTTTCCAAGGTTACTCGAGTCAAGTCAAGTCAGTTGATTTTTGGAGGTGACTCGAGTCAAGTCGAGTCAAGTCAAGTCAAGTCAAGTCAAGTCACGAGTCAAGTCACAATTCGAGTCAAGTTGCCTTTTCGAAGTATGAGGCATGATTGCGTCATTGCATTTTGCTAGCTATATGAAATACAGATTGAGTGGCCATCGATTCTGAGCCGATGAACAAATATAGAGTTAAATATACAGTTATACACGCAAGAAGGCGCTGAATCGCTCACATATAAGCAGAGCTGCTAAACTACGTAAGTAATTGCATAGCCTCAGTTTATAGTTACCACCAAAATACAGAATTGAGAAACGAATTGATAACATGCAATACATTACCGATTTACAAATTGATATAATACAATTCGGGCCTGCTCCAATCGTTGAGAACTATATAAACTATATTCCAATTAGATTTCAATAAAACAAGAGGTTTGGTTAAGGTAAAACCAGAGAACAGAAATATACATTTTGTTATTAAATTACTTTACTATATCAGTTTACGACAACGTAAGCTGTCAGCTACGATCACTTCATTTGAGGTCAATTTATTTGTGAGAGAACAATGAAGGCTCAGTAAAACGCACGATCATTGAATGATTGGTCGCTCTCACGGATTACACAAGCGTTTCACGAACAATCCGACCATATGCAAGATGCAGTGATTTTTATCGATACCGATTGCTTGATGACTTGAAATTGACTCGTGGATTTTACTCCGAGTCACGAGTCAATCCGCATTTCTGATGCGCCGAGTCAAGTCAAGTCAAGTCATTTTAGCAAAGTGACTCGAGTCAAGTCAAGTCATGCGAAAAATGTGACTTGAGTCATCCCAACACTGGTACAATACGAGGTAATGAACATATGGAGAGAGAGAAGGGGGTATTCGTTTTTCACCTGCACCAGCGAGATGCTTTGACGACGGAGATGCGATACGACGGCAGGGTCACGTAGTCCGCACCCCCGTTTTTTTGTCATCCATGCTAATCGGGATGCTAAGCACCTGGCAGTGTAGCTGCGGATACCGGTTTTCTAGTTTGACCCGTCCGGGTATCGAACCCGCGAATTACCGGTCAAGAAGTCGGACGGATCACCATTGCATCTCGCTCGGTATAGGAGGATGCCGAACGACCAGTCGCGGTTACAGTTACGGTCTCTTAAACTGACATCCACCTCGGCCTATAGTGCCCGATGTCACAGTTCCTTTTTCGAAGTTAGCCTCTATTCGCGCCTCTTTCTTGCTCTTTTCATTCCTTGTGAGTACGCTCTTTCACCGGGTATTTTTCTGGCCCTTCTGTCGCCGTAACAACAGCGACGCGAGGAAGATGAGCCCAGAATAACCTCTGACGCGGAATCGAACCCGCGCCGCCCGGGCGGAAGGCGCTTGTCGTCACCACGACGCGATCTTCCCCACAGAGCGTAGTTTCAGCAGTAACATCCTAGCCGCGATTTCTAGGATCCCTGACATTCGGATTTTTGATCTTAAACGGTATGCAGAAGTCAGACGCTGTTCTTTTCCAATGATCGCGTTGCCCATGGTGTCGGCAGTGGATTGTTTGTAGTCGTATCAATATATGTAAAGGTTTTTGAATAAATATTGCAAGTCGTCTAAACGTCGGAAAAATAAGAAATGTCTCGTGGTATGGAGCAAAATTTAGGAATAAATTTCAAGTAATCACGCAAGTAATAATGATCGGTGTCGATCGGTATCTTGCATATGTTCGGATTGTTTTCGATGCGCGGTTGTGACCAGTGATAGAGACTAATTTCATTCATTCAATGATTTTGCGGTTTGCTGAACCTCCATCGTTCTATCACAAATAGATTGAACGCAAACGAAGTGATTGGAGCTCACAGCGCATGTTGTCGTTAGTAAAGTAAATAGCAAAGTAGGCCTATCTATCTCTGTTATATAGAATGGTGATTGGTGCTTGGTGCTCACCTGAACCAAACCTCTTGTATGATATAAATTGAATTCGAATATAGTTTATATTGCTCGATGACCATTTGTGCAGGCCTAAATTGTATCCCACGAATGTAGTTGGGTATAGTGCATCATATCAATTCGTTTGAACTATCTGAGTGAGGTTTCGTATTATATTCTCTATTTTGGCGTATAATAATTATAGACTGAGGGTATATAGGGCCTTATTACATATATATTTACCAAGGGTTACCATATGCGTCCTCTTTCAAGAGGATCTGTTCTTTTTTCAATGAATTGATAGTGTTTATTAGTCATCAGGCCCTCAGGCCCTCAGTCCATCCGAACTGAGGGCCTTTTTTTAGTCAAAACATTGCTATCTGTCGAAAACTTTTCAAAATCACAATTTTTCCTTTCTGGTGCTGGAGTTATCACATTTTTTGAAACGTATTCTCTTTTTCGGATCGTAAACTATGGTAACCCTGATTTAACTCTATATTCGTTTCTCGATTTAAAATAAGTGGCGACTCAATCTCTATTTCAGACAGCTATCAATCAATCAAGGTTTATTAATATTTTCATCGTTTCAAAACATCACAAGACTGCGATACAATGAAAAGATAGGAAGGTGTCGAAACAACTTGCAGTAGCCTTCAAGATCAGACACCCACCTTAGCCTAGGCGAAGTAAATAAGAGGCATGCACACTGAATGAAAAGTAATGCAGAGAATATATAATACGCAAGCGACAAAGTGAGGTGGAATGTGGCGGAGGGCGAGGTCTATGTTCGGTCGTGGTCCGGTAATCCTGAAGACTGTATTCATTTAGAAGAAATTGCTTGTATTGTATTTCGACTTGAATGCGGACATGCTCGACGACGGTCGGATAGCCGGCAGGATGCTGTTCCACAATTGGGGTCCGGCATACTTGATAGAGCAATGCGTTTTCTTGTATTCAGTCCTGATCATCTTGCAGTTGTTCGTCGTTGACGCGCGTGTGGTGTACTTTTGCGCTTTTTTCTCCGAGGAGAAGTAGTCGTTGAAATTTGAGGGACATTGACCGCAATGGAACTGAAACAGCTAACAGAATGCAATGACTTAATCATGCCCCGTGCTTCGAATTGTGACTTGACTAGTGACTTGTCTTGACTCGAGTCAGAAAGTTCAATGACTCGAGCTGACTTTTGAATCGAAGGTATAGTGACTTGATCCCAGCACTGCAGTAACGATGGTAAGTAATTGAAAAGTTACTTCCTGTGACGCTTCGATTTCGATTTCGACTTGGATAAGGGTTGAGGATTTCATGAAATAAGACAACATTGGAATTAGGCCAGGGCCTGAAATTGAATACAAGCTCTAACTGCAATACGAGGCAAGAAATTAAACGATACATCAGTAACCGTATTATACATTAGCGTCCAGTCCGAAACATACAATGTGCCAATTGATTGTGGCGTGTCGAGTTATTTTACTGCGTATTACGTGCCTATCTTCAGCCTGATGCTGTGGAATTGTATTCTTACGAGTTTCAAGTTCCGGAAACCATCACAATATACAGCGTTATGGTATACGGCGCCGTAGGGCCGATTGATTGCAATGGGTCAAATAACTAACAAAACTATGACAAGCTTTAGGCCGAAGAGCGCGTGGTGTGCAGACATGCCATACTGGGCTTTTCCACCCAGATCTGGGTTTTTCGAGCATCACCTGGGTTTCTGGGTTTTTGTCCTTGAAATCTGGGTTTTCTCAACATCATGTTCGCCAGGTAAATTTTATGTTCGAAAATCAATTATATTTAATTAGCAAGATCATAATGTCGAAAAATGCACGAGCTTCAGTTGTCGATTGACTGCTTGATTGCTGCATTTTCGAGGAATTTTGTTATACTGTAACGGTAGAGTCTTGAGAAACGGTTTCATTACTAAAATGAACGGTCGTGATGTGATAGAGCTTTATTGTATCCCAACTTCCAGCTCGCAGAAAGTCATGTACATAGGGCAACTCATTCGAATTCGGAACCGTTTTCTTACAATTGATGCCGATTCAAGACTTGACTGCTGGTATCAATAAACAAAATAAGATCTTGGTTGCGTTCACAGCTTATTTAACGTCCACTTCCAAAGTAATAATTTTATTTATCACACGAGCTTTCGGAGCAATGCTTCAAAAGGAAAACAACATATATTTTTATATTTGCATTGTTAACCGAGCAAAATGTACAGTATGAACTGTTGCAGTTTAAATATCAAGGGCTAAAACTTGGTTCTACGTCAATATGACTGTAGTTAATGATATTCAGCTCCATTTTTTCAGCTTCCGCATAGGAATTTGAGGGAAATATAGGATCTGGGTTTTTCTGGGTTTATTTAGCGTCCACATCGGGGTTTTTCCGAAATATCCCAGTGACATCTGTGGTGGTGTGGTGTTGTTCGCGAACACCACTCTTCTCTGTAGCTTCTTCATATAAACACAATGCGTAATGCGTATACAGTTTACTAAAGTTTCAATATTATTGGTCTGAAATGGTTAGAAATAACCGTACCATGCAGTTGTATCGTCCTGAAGTAGCAAAGTAGCGTAACCTGTGTATTGTAGGTAATTGCTGCGCTATACTTAACTTGACGTCAACTCTGTAGTAAGTTCTTGAACCAAGAGATTGCTCAATACAAGATTTATTCGTCGTTGATGTTTGTCGTAGGTAGCGTAAAATGAGTCTAGTCTCATATGAGAGAGACACTATGTTTTGCAGTCTCTCGAACGAGAGAGTGACTACGTGCAATATTACGTCATTAGTATTTACTAAAGCATGCACAATTTGTAGTACGTGATATATTTATATTGAGCTCCATGCTAATAGCCGGCTTGAATCGGGGAAAAAAGTTATTTTTGAACAGCCCTAGTGTGCATACGTTACCTGGCCGCGCGTAGAGCAAACTTTTTCAAAGGTAATGAATGTATTCGATCAATAAATACGTTACTTGCACATATTGAGGGTCGTCTCTGTATACCACTAAGCTCATTTGGCAAGGACAGGATTATTCGGCGTTTAGACAATAGACATAGCAATATCGAAGGTTTCGGTGAACATGCCTCTATCATTTTGTGCAAATGTTTTCATCTCCGACGATCTCGCTGCGAGCACACAAGCGAAGTCGCATGTTGGACGACACGTTATCTCATAATTGCGAATTTAGGTAGACTCAATTCTGTAAATTACGCGTATTTGTAATTTTCAGAAGGGGGGTCCAATACTAAATTAACAATTATGCGAAGTGCTAAGAAAAATTTCAAGTCGAATGAATCTGCTGCAAAATATTCTACTTTATGATCATGGTCATATACGAAGAACAGCCATAAATGTGGCTGGCCCCTAACTACGCAAATGCGTCGGAACCGATATTTTAGTCAACATCAAATTTCGCCGTCAGGCTAATCAAAATTTGGTTGGCCTTGCAATTTTACCTGATGTTATAACTAATTTCGGGAATCATCTCGCGGGCCGCAAAACTTTCTCGGGGGCCAGGGGTTGGCCGCCCTTGTATTAGGACAACAAATGAATCGAGAAAGCGTCTATGTTATTGTTACATCGATTAGCTTGTGGAGCACATATCTTTTAATCAATTACATTATGTTACCATATTTTCTTTTTGCGTAAGAATGCAAGGTAGGGATGGTGTGAACCTCTGAAACGTTCAGGTTCGTGTGAACGCGAACCTTTTTGAAAGGTTCTGTGTGAACGCGAACGTGAACCTCATGACGTCATATTGCTAATTACAACCTCACATTTCAGTGAATTGATATATTAATGTACACGATAGTAGTAGGGTTGGATCAAATATACGCAGCCCTCAGGCTATTTAGAATGTAAACACTCTCATAATATAATTTGCGTCGGACTATGCCCGGTTTATGATGTCATCACAGAGGAATTAGGTGACTGCAATGTTTTGTGAATTTCAATACCGATTTTCCATGTGTATTTAGCAATATGTATTGAATACCTTTTGAAAATATTAATCCCTACGCTTCTGATGAATGATTTTACCGAGCATATCAATGATATCGTTGATCGTTATTGCATCGATTCACTAGCTGAAATCCTCCAGATCGGTTGATGTTTCGAGGTACACCGCTTTGCTGCCGTCCGACACTGCGATCCGAGTTCTTGCGTTCGATCTGACCGTTTTGTTTGATGTAGCGATCACTGGCTTGTAGTATATACGATACGAGCGGAAGGTCGGGATTATGAACAACTACGCTAGGCGAATAGATGACGAATTCATCAGCTCGCAGTATAACCGCTACCTGTATAATGTTTGCACGTCGAGTATAAGGGTATTTAACTCGGCACTAAAATGCCAACGGAATAGCCGCAGGGACCCGGTTCTCGTTGCTATAATTAAACGAACACCTTCGGCGCAGGTACGCGATCACCGACGTTATAATGATAGGGACAAATTAGTCGCATGAAAGCGAGTCTAATGAATATAACGACAGACAACAAGTTAGTTGAAAAGTAAAACTAATCGTGACCGATGCAAGACGGCGTGAAACAGCGCTTTCGCTCGATTCTTGTA
Source organism: Botryllus schlosseri (assembly GCF_051294905.1). NCBI lineage: Eukaryota > Metazoa > Chordata > Ascidiacea > Stolidobranchia > Styelidae > Botryllus > Botryllus schlosseri. The sequence continues at coordinate 17,884 of NW_027648701.1, read as the reverse complement.
GTGACCACAATTCATACGATTCAGTCCACTTACTTACTTTGAAATCTCTACTTGTACTTGTATTCGAGCGGAATTGCATCTATCATGTGTATTTAGGGCTAATGCGACATCACTATGTTGACGACAGGGCTGATTTGAACACACAAATTTTGCGAATTAAACTTATCGCTCACCACGGACACTCAATGAAGAGCACCCTGGAGCACCCACAAAAAATGCTCTACAATTCTTGACATATAATATACTGAGCATATATTAAGCTGACAAAACTTATTGCCGTGCGACCGATGCATTAATGACTTTAATACTCTGTATTTTAAATTATCACACCTATGAGTCGAAATGTTGTTAAGTAACTCATGTTTTCAACATAACCTAAACGTAAAGTGCACGAATTTCCATGTTGATCAAATACCAAAAACTTTGCTTGCTTTCAAAGTTAGTACCTTAAGCGCATAACAGAATTTACCCAAAAAAGTCGGTACTCCGAAAATTTTGTGAAGTAGAGCCTTTTGGTGTTGGACTTAAGTTCCAATGAACAAGTGTTCCCGTGAGTTCGAATCCCAAACCCTGTACGTTATATTTGAGTCAAAAAAGTTATTCATACTCATGATTCGAGATGTTAAGTAACTCATGTTTTCAACATAATGTAAGCGCGAAGTACGCAAAATTAGATAACATCCAAATACCACAAATTGCGCTAGCTTTCAGAGTTGATAAGTTTAACTCTTTTAACAAAGTTGTATGTGCGCAATATATGTTTATCGTAAGTCCTGCACGTTCATGATTTCGTCCGAGTTTGAGTTGTAGAAAATATTATACCAACATCGCGACATCTTTCAAAAACAAAACCACGGTCACTGCTTGAGAGACCTATTAATGTCATCCCAATAATTTAGTTACTTCCACAAAATAGTAGATACGTATTTGATTTACGTTTCACAAAGCTAACACGCACACAATTTACTTTAGTAACGAAAAGTGGTGAGATATCGAAAGATTTCTCCTTACATCAAAACAACTAGAATGTGGAACTATATTAAAAACGTTCCTAACCCTTTGCACACCGCTGATAAATCGCACAAGCAACAAGTTTAGAGAATCGATATATACATAGTCAATTTTCATAATAGAATTAGCATGCTAAATATTAAATACTCACCTTGAAAGTTGGTACGCAGTTGTAGGCCATATTAACAATGCACCATACCAAATTTCGTCACACATTTCATGATGTAACACCTTTGGAACTAACGCAGCTTTCTACAGACTTTAGCATGAATCTGTTTTTCGGTAGCGTAGCAGGTACCTATACATAGTAAGCTTTAATAACGGAATTATCATGCTAATAATCAAATTCCCACCCTGAATCTTGGTACGCAGTTGTAGGATAATATGAAAATGCACCATACTAAATTTCGTCACACATTTTATGATAGTTGTAGGACATTGTGATTATGCAGCATACCAAATATCGTCACACATTTCATGATGGAATAACTTTAAATCTAACGCAGTTCTATACCAACTTCGCGTAAATCTGTTTTTCGGTAGCGCGTACCTATACATAGTCAGCTTTAATAACGGAATTACCATGCCAATATGTGACTCCTCAACTTGAAACCTGGTACGTAGTTGCAGGATTTGGTGATTATGTAGCATGTCAAATTTCGTCACACATTTGATGATGGAACAACTTTAAAACTAACGCGGCTCTACATCGATTTTTTGCGTACATCTGTTTTGCGGGAGCGTATAGCACGTACCCATACATAGTCAACAATAATAATGGAATTGCCATGCTTAGCATAGAATACCAACTCGAAACTTGATACGTAGTTGTAGGACATTATGGCAATGCACTATGTTAAATTTCATCACACATCTAATGATGAAACACCTTTAAAACTAACGCAGTCGAATACCGACTTTTATGCATATCGGTTTTGCATGAACATAGCATATACCTATACATAGTCAATTTTAATAACAGAATTAGCATGCTAAACATTAAATTCTCAGCTTGAAGGACATAATGACAATACACCATACCAAATTCGATCACACATTTCATGATGTAACTCCTTTAAAACTAACGCAGTTCTCTACACACTTTTGCGTGAATCTGTTTGTCGGTAGCGTAGCACATACCTATACATAGTACGCTTTTAACGGAATTACCATGCTAATAATAAAATCCCGACCCTTAAACTTGGTACGCAGTTTTAGGACATTATGAAAATACACCATACCAAATTTCGTCGGACATTTCATGATGTAACACCTTTAAAACCAACTCAGTTCTATACCGACTTTTGACTAAATCTGTTTTTTCCGTTGCGCAGCACGTACCTACACATAGTATACACACTCAACTATAATAACGGAATCATCATGGTAATAATCGACTCCCCACCTTGAAACTAGGTACGCAGTTGTAAGACATTATGACAATGCACCATGTCAAATTTTGTTACGCATTTCATGATTGAACAACTTTAAAACTAACACAGTTCTATACCGACATTTGCGTAAATCTGTTTGGCGGGAGCGTAGCACGTACCTGTGCATAGTCAACTTTAATAACGGAATTACAATGCTAAACATTGAATGCGTAACTTGAAAACTGGTTCACGGGTGTAGGACATTATGACAATGGAACATATTAAATTTCATCACACATTTCATGATGGAACACCTTTAATTGAAGCCTACGGAACTCTGCAAATTGTTTCGATTTATTCTGCCCGTTTTAATTTAAGATAAGGAAGCCCATTTTACTCAATGTATCGATGCGTACGTTACTCTACAAATTTTTCTGATTAATTCTCCCTATGTTAATTTATCATAAGAAAGATGATTTGACTCCTAAAGTACGAAATACTTGCTCGCTTGAGCTAAAGCCGCAGCGCTTGGAGTGGAATTTTACGAAGTATGTGGACGCATTTCAAAGGAGCATACTTTACGCTCTAATTCGATTCCCACACATTCCATATAATTACTAACTGAACCATTGAGTACCAGCCTTGAAATTTTGCGTAGTACTTGCTGGCATGTATACAATTTCATGGCACCCGACAGTACGACGGAGACTATCAAAATATCGAAAGAAGTTCTCTATTCTTTTCTGAAATAATCAAGGTTTCATCAGGACTTCCCTTCATATAAACTCCAGCAGAATCATTATTAACCCCTCAAGTTTACTCAATTTACTCCAATTTGATAGTCGAGTACTAAATCCCTATTTTCCGCAAGTATGATAGTGGCTATCGCACGATACTCAACGATTCGTAATTTTGCTGGAATACAAGTACAATTAGGGATTTAAAAGTAACTAATATAGGTGGTTATGTTTGTAGGTTATTTACACGTATAGTGATCGTTTTTTCAGGACAAACTACCTACTTTTAGGACTTCATATTTTAAAGTAGTTTGAGGTTACGTTTGTATCCCCTTGACAAGTGCTATGATTATGCTGCATACCAAATTTGATCACACATTTCATGATGGAACAACTTTAAAACTAACGCAGTTCTATAGCAACTTTTACCTAAATCTGTTTTCGGTAGCGTGTACATATACATAGTCAGATTTAATAACAGAATTATCATGCTAATATGTGACTCCTCACCTTGAAACTTGGTACGTAGTTGTAGGACATTGTGATTATGCAGCATACCAAATTTCCTCACGCATTTCATAATGGAACAACTTTAAAACTAATGCGGTTCTACATCGACTTTTTGCGTACATCTGTTTTGCGTGGGGGCGTATAGCACGTACCTCTACATAGTCAACTTTAACAACGGAATTACCATGCTTAACATTGAATCCCAACTCGAAACTTGATACGTAGTTGTAGGACATTATGGCAATGCACCATGCTAAATTTCATCACACATCTAATGATGGAACACCTTTAAAACTAACGCAGTCGAATACCGACTTTTACGCATATCTGTTTTGCGTGAACATAGCATATACCTATACATAGTCAATTTTAATAGCAGAATTACCGTGTTAAACATTGAATTCCCACCTTGAAAGTTGGTACGCGGTTATAGGAGATTATAACAATGCACCATACCAAATTCCATCACACATTTCATGATGGAACAACTTTAAAACTAACGCGGCTCTACATCGACTTTTTGCGTACATCTGTTTTGTGGGAGCGTATAGCACGTAGCCTACCCATACATAGCCAACTTTAATAACGGAATTACCATGCTTAACATTGAATCCCAACTCGAAACTTGATACGTAGTTATAGGACATTATGGCAATTCACCATGCTAAATTTCATCACACATCTAATGATGGAACACCCTTGAAACTATCGCAGTCGAATACCAACTTTTACGCATATCTGTTTTTCGTGAACATAGCATATACCCATACATAGTCAATTTTAATAACAGAATTAGCATGCTAAACATTAAATTCTCACCTTGAACGTTGATACGCGGTTGTAGGACATAATAACAATGCACCATACCAAATTTCGTCAGACATTTCATGATGTAACACCTTTAAAACCAACGCAGTTCTATACAGACTTTTGGCTAAATCTGTTTTTCCGTAGCGTAGCACGTACCTATACATAGTCAACTTTAATAACGGATTTAGCATGTTAATAATCGACTCCCCACCTTGAAACTCGGTACGCAGTTGTAAGACATTATGACAATGCACCATGTCAAATTTTGTTACGCATTTCATGATTGAACAACTTTAAAACTAACGCAGTTCCATACCGACTTTTGCGAGTGCGTAGCACGTACCTATATGCATACTCAACTTTCATAACGGAATTACCGAGCTAAACATTGAATGCGCAACTTGAAGATTGGTTCACAGGTGTAGGGCAGTATGACAATGGAACACATCAAATTTCATCACACATTTCATGATGGAACACCTTTAAAACTAACGCAGTTCTATACCAACTTCGCGTGAATCTGTTTGCGGGAGCGTAGCACGTACCTATGCGTGATCAACTTTAGTGATGGAATTACATATGTAATTAAGTTTCAACACTTTTACAATGATTCGTCTTGCTTCCTATAACATCCCACTCGAGAAAATGCGTCGTAGGATATAGATGAAACTAGCACCACTCATCAAGACCGCTGAAAACAGTACATTTCAACATTTAGTAGCAGTAAATTTCTAGTAAAGTACAAGACGTGATGATTTCCGAGTGAGTTAAAAAGTAAGTATTGCAGGTATAGTTTACCTGAAAAGCGAATACTCTGAAATAGAAGTAGATGCAGTGTAAATAGTTAATCACTTGATTAAGTTTAGTGCAAGTAGATAAAACCTATACTTGAGTAGTACAAATTGCACGAGTACTTCGCTATCGCCTCCCTCCACGTAATAAGTGTCTACGGTTTAAGACTGCTTTTACCGATACTCGTCGGTTTCAGTTTTAGATAGAATTCGGAAACCAAATAATTTCATAAACATAAGCTAATTTAATGAATTTACTCGAATGTACTATGCCGCGCTGATAAGATTAATTATAATATACTTATCATGTTACAGCGATTTTTCTAGCCTAGAAAATCTTTAAAATGTAGTAAGCAGGCCAAATGAAGATATTCGTTGAGCTGAATAAACATAAAAAATACTCTAGACTACTTTATCGGTACTTTACAGTTACAGTTTTAGATAAAATTTGTCCCTTTCACCTATAATTACAACTCCTCGCTATCTAAACATGTTTAGAATATATTATTTGCGAAGATACGAACCCGTGAAGTACTCAAGTTGCTTTTCGTAGGATATAGATGAAACTGACAACACTCACCAAGACCAGTGATCCACTGAAAAAAGTACATTGTAGCAGTAAAGTCCTACTAAAGTACAAGAAGTAATGATTTCCCAGTTAGTTAAAAAGTAAGTATTGAGGTATAGTTTGGTCGAAAAAGCGAAAAACTCTGAAATAGAAGTAGATGCAGTGTAAATAGGTAATCACTTCATTAAGTATAGCGCAAGCAGGCCAAACCTATACTTAAGTACTGCAAATGTACAAGTACTTCGCTATGTTCTCCCTCCACGTAAAAAGTGACTAGGTTTTAGAGTACTTTATCGGTACTCGACAGTTTCAGTGTTAGATAAAATTTGATAAGACTTTAAATTTTAAAGTAGTTTGAGCTTACGTTTGTATCACCTTGACAAGTAACATTATCAGACATGAAAATGATACTATCACCGAATATAGAAGTTAACACGCGTCAATGTGCTTCGGAATTCACGAGAAATTGCTTACTAAGAGAAGTATATTGTTGTATACACAATAGTGGAGAGAATATTTAAAATGTAGTAAGCAGGCCGATGGGTATTCGTTTAGTTGTATAGGCATAAAAAACATTCCCGCGCGCTCTTAAACAAAACACTTCCTAACCCTACCACCTAATACTAAGACGCGCCTACACAGTTTTTCACAGTTTTTCATTCGCGCCTACACAGTTTTTCATTCTCTCATGTAGGCTAATACAGTATACATACGGGCACGTGCGTCTATATGTAACAACTATTCTAATATTAATCTAGTGATATTAATTTGAATGCAGTTTTACCATTGTGACTATAGTGGTATATGTGGACGCGCGAGATTGAGAAACCATTTATAATTCAACGTCATCAAATTTACGCACGACGAGACTTGCATTTTGAATTTTGCAATATAATGTGGACACGTTTAAAGATATACTTGTCAGCTTGTGATGTTGTTCAGCAGTACCATGAGTACTTGCCGGCGAAATGACCGTTCGAGTGAAAAGCCACTTATTTCCGGTGTTGTGACTTGCGAATACCATAGCTGGTAGTACTACATTCAAACGTAAATCATGTGTTATCACGTTTAATTGTCCATGTAAATATAATTTAGCCCTACAGTTTAATATTGCCGTTTGATCAAGACGTTTTACAACTGATTTTCCAGCCACTTATTGCTGAACACATGCATCGCGTGACAATTCAATCATGGCATTAGACCGCTAATGGTACGATGACAGCCAATCATACAAGCAGTAATATCCTATTTATTGTATGCTGTTTTCAATAGACGCACGGCCTCATGCGTGAATGAACACTGAACAGCGTACATCACGACATATGCATGACACTAAGCGATGGTTGAAGATGAACTTAGCGATTATAATCGCTAATAATATATTAGAATGATAATGAAATAAGTGTTAATTGGTATTATGCACGTAGTTAAATAGCGATCCGAACTTAACAGTTTCGGGAAAAGACGGAACTTCCAAAAACCATTTCTAAATAATCCGAAATTATTTTTGGACTGCTGACAACACAAAGAAAGCCAGAGGGCAGCGGTGCTTCCCATGACATGCCGCCCTCTTTCTTGTCGCTTTCTTTTTCTATACTATCTTCTTTACTTTCATTCAGTGTGCATGCCTCCTCTTTACATCGCCTAGGCCAGGGTGGGTGTCAGATTCCATAGACTACTCCTTGTCGCTTCGACATCTTCCTGTCTTTTCATTGTATCGCATTTTTTGTGGTGTATTGAACTGATAAAATTGCTAATAAACCAATGATGATGATACACAGTCAGAAAAAATTCGATTGTCATCCGTCAACTACATACTGTGACACCATAATCGCGATGATTCAGACGCATTCATAATTTATTTTCTTTGAGTCGGGAGCGCTAAGCATCTCTGACCCCTATAGCACGATGATATCTACGTATCGATTCTATATTCAATATTAATTAACTTATTTACTCAATTCGTATCATAACGCTGTTGTGTTTAGAATGAATAATACGACCGCTCTTTCCAAGGTGAAGCGTGAAGCCTATAGCTATTCAGAACTGGTCTCTGAAATGGTCAGATTGGTCACGCTGATTCGCAGTAAATAGTCATTATAAATTTTTCTATTCTTGTGCAAATAATGTTTTAAATTTAACATGTTTTAATGGATTTGTTATTTTAATACTATTGTTGATGTACAGTTCCTTCTGTGCATCATAGCAATGTATTGGATCTGTAGTTACTGTTAGTTATAGGGCCGTATGCACCAACATTGAACACGTTCAAGTCTGATCGTCTGTTCGCTCGAACATAACTCAAACGAAACATCAGTTCAAAATATGTCGCGATGCACCATCAATATTTAAACGCCGTTCAGACGAACTGATGATCATTGAGACGAGCTAGCGTTCAGTAAATAGATGCTCAATTTGCACCCTAAAAAGCTACTCAAGGACGACCGAATAGTAAACAAAACAAGTTTTTTGTGGAACTCAGCGGTCGCTAACGCGATGTCTATTTCAATGATGAGCAGCTGAGCACATTCACAAAACTCCGGCTATATTTCTGTAACCATATACGAATCAAATACCATTGCTAGCTTTGCCATCATGCTTTTAAAGTTCCAAAATTTAGTCACGGCTTTACTGGCGATGCCCTGCCAGGAGGTAAATTGAAGGACAGGGAGAAAATTTACAATATCCTGGCTTATGAATATATATTTGACCCCACATTGTCTGTGAAAATCGAGGGCCAGTGGCGCTTTTCAACACTGTCTTCACCCCGCGCAACTTGTTCTGTGTGTTCACAGTGCGGAATATCACCTTCGTTGTTTTACCCACATTCGAATCCAACCCAAATGCGATAGATTTTTGATTTCGTGACTCAGCGAAAATTTGGGGTTCGCTGAAAGCTTGTAGAAGGATTCGCCGGGTTAGTAAAGGTAATGAACAACTGCTCCAAGCTTAACGTTTTTAAATGGAGATTTCTGTGAACGATCTGCGATCTGTTTTATATCTGCAGTGGACAGTTAATTTGTGGTCTCTCCCTGCAAAACTCAACGGAGCTCCGTTGGTGTGACATTATCTGTGGATCAGCGCAACACGTGTAGGGTTGCATTTAAAACAAACGATGTTTTAAAACACTTTGTTTAAAACATGTTTTAAAGAGTGTTTTATATAAAGGCCTTTTTAAAATAAAACTGAATAGTGTTTTTTAGGTTGCAAAATTATGCCATAATTGTGTAAATACTTTACAAAAAACATGTTGTATGAGCCTATGGACAATTACCACCCAACATAGCCGACGTATATCGATATGGGGTTGTTGGAACCTTCAAAATAGTCGGTTCAACAGCAATAGTACATAGTACATAGTACATTTACCCTATATTTTCAATTGTCAATGTCAATCCACTATGACGTCACAATTGAATATCCGTGCCGTCATGGCGTTAAACAAACATGTTTTAAACATGTTTGTTTTAAATTGATTTTTGTTTTAAATGCAACCCTAAGCACGCGTAGGCCTACTCGTACTTACTCGTCGCCGATACCTATAGCAATCGGTGCGAATTGCCATAAAACTTCCGTTGATGCTTCGTCGTATAAGGATTTAGATGCATATCATGATACAAAAGTCAAGTGAAATGTTGAGGAACTGAAGCCAGAAAGAACATTTTCCCTACTTCCAATTGCAGCGAGCGAAGACGAGCGAAGCAAGTTGATGACATTTGTGTGCGATGAATCGAACGAATTGGAAAAATGAGCCTCGAGCAGTGAAAAAATCTATGCTACAGCACATTTGTTCAGAAACCCGATTCAGAAGCTTTAGATCTATCCAGATTCTGAAAATAGTACAAGATGTATCGCTCGCGAAGCGAAGAGTATACAAATCAACGATCATACACACTTATACAGGCTTATACTCATTACTTTGTCGATGGGCATTGATGCGATAATCGGCCATGAAGAGTTGAAATGCAGAGCACGAGAAGGTTGTCATTTATCAGGATGGGACCCAGAGACGTGGCCGTCCGATATCTTGGACCGGAACGAGTTCCCGATCACGTGTCAGACTTTAGGTTTAGGCGGATGTGACGAAGGCGTGACGTCGCAGAGCTATCAGCTCTTGCTCAGCTCCCACCCGGCTAATCCTAAGAAAATGATTGCGCTGACTTAAGAAGTGAAAGAATTATCGGAGACTTCTTCGCCGTGCCTCCAGCGCCTCGATGAAGTTGAAAAAGGAAATCGTGACGTCAGAAGAAAGTTCGGTTCGACGTACTTGACGAGTTAGATTTGTAATTTTGATACGGTTGGAGATATTTGTGGGATGTGGAACGACGGTAGCAACGCAGAAAATTGGACGCAACTTATGGCGATGAAATCAGACAGTGTCGAGAATCGAGGTATCGGTTTGGAGAAAAGTTCACCGGAGTCAAGAGCTAAGATTTTGTCGCCGAGATTTGAGCCGGGTAGCTACTGCATCCGGTTCCTTGTTTTCGCAATATTGACAGGCGAAGAGGAACACTTTGTAGCGCGGATGTGGAAATGCGTTCATAGCAGGGCGAGGGCAAGCGGAAAAGGCAGTCGCGTCCTCTTGTGGAGGAACACGTCCACAGCTCCGAAAAATAATACTTGGACGCGTCTGCAGTTTAACCGCAGAAATCAGTTGGCCGACGTTTTTATGCAGCTGGGGTTTAATATGCCGTATTTGGGGACCAGGAGCAGTGTGGTTGTTAACAACGTGTCGGTGGACATGGGAAACGCAAATCGCAATGACTGGTCACGTGACTGATGCGCGAGCTTTGTAATGTTGTTTTATGTTGCTAATCCGTTTCGGCAGTTCTCGTATGTCGCATCACGATGTCGCTTTATCATCTCTCTTCAAGCAAAGGCGGTGAAAGAAGTCAGCGTTAGTATTCAAGTAGAAGTAAAATAGTAACGCCGAGACGCTCATGCCCTCTTAACAGTGGCCGAACAGTATTATGCTATCTCAGAGAAGCGGAATGTGGGATGTAGCATTTTTCTCGACCTAAAAAAAGCGTTTGACTGCGTAGATCATAAAATTCTCATCTCGAAAATGGCGCGTTACGGACTTCGGGGCCCACAACTTGAGCTCATGAAAAGTTACCTCACTGGACGCCAACAAATGGTTGCGATCTCAGACACCTTGTCCTCTCCTCACCTGGTGACCTGTGGTGTGCCCCAGGGCTCAGTACTCGGACCGGTCCTTTTCACCTTATATGTCAACGACATTTTTGAAACCTCCTCATTGAACACCACACTGTTCGCTGATGATACCCACCTCCTCTCTTCCGCATCTTCGACGGCAGAGCTGGATGCCCTGACTGGTGACCAAATGCCCGAAGTCCATGAGTGGACGGCCCAGAACAACCTTTGCATAAACGCCGCGAAATCGCAATTGCTGACAGTAGATTCAAAAAATAACCTAACCGTTAATATCGCTGATCAGCCCGTTTCCAACACAGATAATGCCAAATATCTCGGAGTTTTACTGGACTCGAACATGTCCTGGAAGAGTCATATTCAGTCCCTAGAAACTAAATTATCACCGAAGTGCGGCCTGTTCTACAGCCTTGGGCGCTTCCTGCCAGCATGGGTTCTTCTGATACTCTTTAAATCCTTAATCCAATCGAAGTTACATTATGGCATCCTCTGTTGGGGGGCTGCCAGTAAAACTGCACTCAAGCCACTGCAGAAACTACAGCATAAAGTACTCCGAATCTGACTGCCCATCCAATAAATCGCTGCTGAAGAGATCCGGCGTCCTAAACATAGAAGATATGCGGAAACTAGTAATCGCCAAGTTTATGTATCAGTTTCACTGCGGTCGTTGCCCCGAATATTTCAATGACTTCTTTACCTCTGAATCAAAAGCGCACAAGTACAACACACGCGCGTCCACGTCGTCCACATATCATATGATCGACCGGAAAGATCATCGCTCTATCAAATATGCCGGACCTGATGTGTGGAACAGCATCCCGCCGGCCATCCGACAGTCGACGAGCATGCCCACATTCAAGTCGAAATACAAGCAATTACTACTAAATAAATACAGTGCATCCTCAAGATTACCGGACCACGACTGACCTATCGATCTCGCTTCCCATGGCATGCCACCCTATTTCTTGTCGCTTTCTTTTTCTATACTATATTCTTTACTTTCATTCAGTGTGCATGCCTCCTCTTTACTACGCCTAGGCCAAGGTGGGTGTCAGATTCCATAGACAAATCCAAGTCGCTTCGACATCTTCCTGTCTATTCATTGTATCGCATTTTTTGTGGTGTATTGAACTGATAAAATTGCTAATAAACCAATGATGATGATGATGATGATGATCGAAATAGTGTATTGGTGAAGGATCCGGTTTCTTGATAGAGAGGTCGTGGGTCCGATCCCCGCCCGGGTCAGACCAAAGACTCGAAAACTGGTATCCGCGGCTCAACATATAGCATCGACGAATAGCATGGTGGAGAAAAAACGGGGGTGCAGACTAGATGACCCTACTAAAGGTCGTATCGCATATCCCTCGTATCGATGGCGCAGTCTCTCTCTCTCTCTCCCCTCTCTCTCTCTCTCTCTCTCTCTCTCTCACTCAGCCGAAGATGATTCATTCTTGTGTTTTCTTCGGTTGTTTTTAATCCAGTGTTCATGTTCTAGGCCAGTGGTTTTCAAGTCGCAAGGGTTACCATATTTTGAGATCCGAAAAAGACGACACTGTCCAAAAATTCCAAAAGCTCTAGTAGGCCTACCTGAAAAGATAACTGGTGATTTTGAAAATTTCTCGATCAATGGTACTTGCGTTGACAAAAAACAAGCTCATCTTTCCGGCTCGACTCCTGAATTACCCGCCTTTACCTCATTTCAGCGGTGTTGACTGAAAAGGTCATTTTTCCCATCTCTATTCCCAACGTCGCGCCATATTTTTTGTTGATTGTCTTGCCAACTCTGGCGTTCACTGCGTCAGAGTCAAGTTCTTGATCGCACATTAACACTGTTTCTAGTAAAAGAGGACAATATTGATCCCAAAAGAAGACATTTAGGCGTCCTCTTAGGAAACTTCAATTTATTGAAAAATACGACAAATCCTCTTAAAAGTGGACTTATGTGGTAACCTCTGTAATATAGCGTTCATGATATACTTTGGGCGTATGCCACAATGGTGCATGTGCAGTACGTAACTGTAACTGTACGTAACTGTACGTATACTGCATAGCGTATAGGCCTACATCTCGTTCCTGACAAGTTACATGTGAAAGCTACGGCAACATTCGAATAAACTTCGTTAAATTCCAACAGTGCAAATAAATGAGTACTTTAGCAGTATAATTAGACGCAGGACCGAAACAGCACTTCGTCACCCCCCCCAAAAAAAATAAACGTTGGTGTTGGACCCCCATAGGGTGATAAAGATAGCTTCTGTCAGGCTTCGCCCGCCCCCCCAAACCCCCCATGAGGCTGTACCGCTTTTTAGCCGCTACTTTGTCAGAGACATATGTTGTATTGCTTGAAGCAGTGGTTCTCAAACCGGGGGGGGGGGGGGGGGGGGGCGTGAAAGCATCTGAAGGGAGGCGCAAAGCCACAGTCTTCTTCGATGTTATTTTTTCTTCGTCGGTCCTTTTTTGAAGCTATTTATTGCTCTTTTTCTTTCTTTATCTGGTCTTTGCTTGATGGGCTCTTTTGGATGCGCCGACCTCCCCCTCTCTGCTCACGTAATCAGATTTACCGATAAAGCTGGGTGAGGTGTCTTGGAAACTGTAGGATCCGTAAATAATAATCAAACAGCTTCGGGCGGACCCGTTGGTATAATGACTTCGCTAGATGATAATATTTCGTGACCTCCTGTCTGCTATGTCAGAAGATATTGAAATCGCCGAAACGTACTAAACTAAAAGACGGACACGATTTCATTGGTACATTTCTTCACTGACAAATAACTTTTCCCTGCGGGGTGACATTTGCCTTGTGGGGTTCAGATTGCCAGGACAGGAAGGAACATTCGGCGCCAGCTATTTAGAGCCTATATGGACAATTAAATATATATGTAGTCTATGTATTGTATATCTATCGAAGTTTTTGGGTAGCATAAGGGCAGTCCTTTTTAACCAAGGTTTGCTCGATGTCGATCGTTCAGGCACACTTCTCGGAGAAAAGAGAGAGAGAGAGAGAGAGAGAGAGAGAGAGAGAGAGAGAGAGAGAGAGAGAGAGAGAGAGAGAGAGAGAGAGAGAGAGAGAGAGAGAGAGAGAGAGAGAGAGAGAGAGAGAGAGAGAGAGAGAGAGAGAGAGAGAGAGAGAGAGAGAGAGAGAGAGGGAGAGAGATGGTATTCTTTTCCGCCTGCACCATCGAGATGCTTTGGCGACGGAGATGCGATACGGCCTTTTATAGTAAGGTCTAGTCTGCACCCCCGTTATTTTCTCCTCCATGCTATCCGTGATTGCTGAGCGCCTAGCAGGATAGCCACGGATACCAGTTTTCGAGTCTTTGGTCTGACCCGGCCGGGGATCGAACCCACCACCTACCGATCGAGGAGCCGGACGCATCAACATTACACTATCTCGCTCGGTGGTTCCCAAACTGGGGTCCGCGAGACAAATTTTTAGGACCGCGAAGCAGCTCCAAAATATTCAACATAAAACAGAATTTTTTAGAAATTTAAATTTTCAGGCAACTTATTGTTCGAGGTGGCCCAAAATTACAGTAAAAATGCTGGAGCCGGAGCTAATGTATGATAGAAGAAAGCTCCGGAGCCGGAGCTGGAGCAGTTAAAATTTACGACTGCTCCAAAGCCCTGCTTACAGGTCAAGGAAAGGCTGGGAATATGTTCGAACCGACACCCGCCATTATATAACAGCGCAACGTGTCTCGCTAGATCCCTACACAACAAGCGGGCTAAGCCAATCGATATCACAATAATCTGAGATATCCAATGTATACAGCTATTACCTAGACGGAAAGTGTAATGGGTATGCGTCCGGCTTCTCGATCGGTAGGTCGTGGGTTCAATCCCCAGCCGGGTCATACCAAAGACTCGAAAATTGGTATCCGCAGCTATCCTGATAGGCGCTCAGCAATCCAGAATAGCATGGGGGAGAAAAAATAACGGGGACGCAGACTAGATGACCTCACGGCCGTATCGCAACTCCGTCGTTGAAGCATCTCGATGGTGCAGGCGAAAAAGAATATCATCTCTCTCTCTCTAAGTTGAATGACAACGCACGCAAATTCGTAGGGCCCTAATGCATTCTGTGGACACAGCTCTGCCCTTACAGGTCAAGGAAAGGCTGGTAATTTGTGAACTCGCTTCTACCTATGCGACTATAGAAAGTATAAACAGTGCAACGTTTCTCTGCGACGCGATTGCACTTCGAAACACAAGCTCATTGCCCATTGCCACGACGCCAGCTGAGCAAAGCACTCACCCTCGCCGCGGAGCCACTCATTTTCTCCTCAGCTACGCTCACGTTTCGCCAGACAGTCTTGTTGCGTCACTTGGCCACTCTGCATAACAATGAAAAATTCGAGGCTGATTGTGGGGGTTCCAGGGCCATGAGCGAAATGAAATTTATCCTCTATATCCACATCATATAGGACACTATGCTGATACTGTAGGAGTGTAGGGTTACCATATTTTGGAATCTGTAAAGGAGAACATTTTTACCAATCAGAAAAGTTGGTCGATCAAAACTGAAATCATCCGATTTCGCTATTTCTGCTGAAAAATTTAAGATTATCGCTTTCGAGCAACCCACGAATTTCCTATTTACCGTCATTCATGCCCATTTTAACTCGAACCTATCCATTATTTCAGCTGTAATAGCTGTAAAGGAGGACGGATTGCCATAAAGGAGGACATTTAGGCGTTCAAAAAACTGAAAAAGGAGGACAAATCCTTCTGAAGGAGGAAGTATGGGAACACTATGACACAAGGCCATACAAACTGAGTCATATAATCCGGGCCTTCTCAACCAGAATTTCCGCTTAGAAACTATACAACGGAATTTTGTAGCAGAATGCTGTCACCATAGTGTCCTATATGGTGTCGACACAGGCAAATCGCACGGTTCAATGAAATTGTATCACGTCACAGTTTCCATTTGGCTACATGCAATTGACGGTGATTTTTGACCGGCTTGCCGAGCATTAAATTTGATGAATCGGGTATCAATCGAAAGCTGACGCTGTACTGCTTGCGAAAATATAAATTTTATTCCACTCGGGGCCCTGGAACCCCCACAATCAGCCCCAAATTATTCATTGTCGAGTAGATTGGCAGTGTGACGCAACAATGCTGTCTGGAGAAACGAGAGACTAGCTCAAGAGCAAGGATGCGGCCGAGCGGCGAAAGTGGGATAAGCTGACGTCGCGGCCATAGCAATGTGCAACCGCGCCACAATACACTACCCACAATACACTAGTACAATACACTACCCATCTACACGTCAGTGAGAATATAAACGAATAAACTATATTCGTTCGATTTTAATCATATTGGTAAAGGTGAGCACTGCGCAATGTAAGCAGTATGCACTGAGCCGTCTATTGAACAAAGAAACGCTGCTATGAGATAAATCTACTGCTACTAACACAACGTAAGCTGTAGTCGTTTCGTTTGCGGTCAGCTTATTTATGATGTAACAAGGCAGGATCAGAGAAACGTACAATCAGTGAATGACTGGTTGCTCTCACAAGTGACACATGCGTATCGCGATTCGCGAAAAACCTGAACGTACATAAGAAAGCGTGATTTATTCGGCAATTGTTACTTAATGACTTGAAATTGACTCGAAATTTTGCTCCCAGTCACGACTCAATCCGCATTTCCGAAGCGCCGAGTCAAGTCAAGTCAAGTCAAGTCATTTTCGCAAAGTGACTCGAGTCAAGTCAAGTCATAAAAAAGGTGACTCGAGTCATCCCAACACTGATATTTATCGTGTACTTCACGTGTGTTGGGAGAGAGCTGTCAGTGCCGCACCTGCCTTGAACCTCACCGCATGTCAGTGGCTGTTCAGAGATGTTTTTTAAGGGTTTGTCGGGAAAAAATAATAATAAGTTTTAGTAGTGAGGTTAATCAGGCTGGCTTCGAAATGTTTGCAAAATTGTTTTGGAATCAAGTTGTTTTTCTCAGAACATTATTAAACAGTCATTTAAAATAAAAATTCCTGAAGACTTTTTTTCAATCTGTTCAAATACACGGATTAAAACTTCGCCGCGGAATCCATTTCTCCTGTGATATTCATAACCATGTTATTCCAGAAGAACTTCAAGATGAGCGGGTAGATACGAATGACTAGGGTGGATGTGATATGTTCAGAAATTTCGGTTCAATTCAATTTATTATTATTAACAATTTCATCATTTCAATACAGCATGTGTCGATTTATTCCTTATATACATGACGGTTTGTACCGCCAAATCAGTATTCGATATGGTTGAATATATTTAAGGACCATACAATTACCAATTGATTACAAAACATGGTAATATATGACTGCCGATACAATGGTGGCACTTGAATCTTTCCTGAGATACAGGCAACCAAGCCGCACTTTTCATGATGACGGAAAACAAGCTAACGCAGTGGTTCCCAACCTTTTTCAGCTCGTGGACCCCTTGGCCGATATTTGAGCCGAAATTACCCCCCTAAGAAAAAGTTGCCCGGTTACTAAAAAGTTGCCTTTTAACGCACAGCCATTTGTTGACTGAGCAATATATGCCAAAAGTATTCAGAAATGCCCTAACTATGTTGAATGCGGACCGCATTACACTTTCGTAAAGTACCGTTGACCACTTCCATATCAATTATTTGACACTAGGTGTATTTTTATCAGTGGTTGTTTTTGGTGTGGGCGGTCACTTATGGGCCCTTGGTCGAAGGATCCCCCATCTCTGGTTTAAGTGCTTTTTCAAGGATTATAGCAAATAAACGTGGAAATCCTTGTACCTATCATAAAGATGGTTCCGTATAGATGGGTCAATCATTAAATCTCTGCATTTTTTAGAAAAGTTCCATAACCCGATAATCAAACATTGACGTGGTGTGTTGGCTTATTACTAATGTCACCCGATAGCTTAC